>NW_008239771.1:180386-200186 GCF_000691975.1 Corvus brachyrhynchos
GGGCAGTGTCCAAGTCCAGGTTGGACTCGGGGCTTGGAGCCACCTGGGACAGTGGGAGGTGTCCCTGCCCATGGCAGGGGTGGTGGACTGGATGAGCTTTAATGTCCTCTCCAACTCAAACCCCTCTGTGATTATATAACTCTATATAATAATATAGCTTATATAATTCTATAATTCCCACCTTCCCACCACGAGTTTCAGTAAGATCCCAGCCTTCCTCCCAAACCCCATCAAAGCATCTTTCAACCCAACAATGTCAGCACACACAGCCCTCCCCTCCCTCAGTGTCATCTCCACAAAGTCCCTGCGGTGGGACAAGTTGTGAGACAACTTTCTTGGTTCTATTCTGCAGCTTTGTGACACGTGGGGGGGAAAGAAGGAGCAAACCATATATCTGGGAATTGCTCTGAGTGCCCGTGGGGAAATCATCAGGGCTCAGATCAGCACCTCAGTCCCTTGGCATGGGAGAGGCATTCCATGGCATTCCATGGTGTTCCATGGCGTTCCATGGCGTTCCATGGTGTTCCATGGCGTTCCATGGCCCAGCTGGCTGATAGTGATGACTAGAGCAGCACAAGGTTGACAGTAGATATAAAGAACTGTTCCCTGCACGTTGCAAAAGCTGTGCCACTTAGACAAAAGTTGCTGTTTTCTTCCACACTGACTGATTCCAGAGAGTCCCCGGAGCCCGCTGGGTCCCCAAGCTGGCGAGCTCATGATATTTTTAATAATCTGCAGTTGTTTCCATGTGGCTGGGCTGATGGACAGACTGACAGGATTTACCTTCAGGGTAGAAATTGCTCTGAAACTGTAACAGCAGCATGGAGGGATGGATGTGGAGAGGTGCTGGTTCTCACTTCTCTGCAGTCTGCAGGGGCAGGATTGCTCCATGCCAGGGCAGGAGGAGAGGTGGGCTGAGAAAATGAGCTCAAAACAAAGTGTTTCTATTTTTTGCTTTTTTTCCAAGAAGCAAGATCTCTCAGCTGGTGTTTTTTGCTGGAATGTGTTCAGAGCAATGGGATTATTTAATTTCTTTCTTTTTGTTTTTGTGTTTTGGGTGCTTTAAACCAACTGGACCAGATTTCTGCCCATCACAGCTGTGGCAGTGCAGCTGCCATGACGTGGCTCAGCAGTGACAGCCACTTTGGGGGTCGTAGCAGTGTCCTTTTGGGGGTCTTCAAGCCACGGATATCTGGGGGATCAGGGGAGCCCTCAGCCCAGCCACTGGGCCCCCATTTCAGACCTCACAAGAAGGAAGTTCATGAACACCCATTACAAGGTGTGAGGGACATTGCTCTTTTCTCCACTCCTCTGCCTTTGTCCCCAGCCCTGCCTGCTTGAAGCACAAAATTTCCTTTCCCCAATTTGCTCCTTCTAATTGTCACCATTTTCTGCACGACGGTTTTAGTGCTAATTTGATTTTTGCTTCAGCCTTGCTGTTTTCTTCTTATCCCCTGACTTCCCTACGATTTCCACCCCAGCAGGGCTGTTGGATGCTTTGTTTCTGCTGGTAAATCTAAATTGTCTGCCCTAACGGACGGCAAGTCAGCCAATTAATTACCCCCTGGTTAAACACCACAACATGTGACAGGACCAATGCATCACGAGCCCTCTTTGGTTTAGAAATGCAAATTTCAACAAGGGGGATTAGTGCAGTTTATGATGACCCAGAATGTTTGCCTGTAAAAAAGGATGGCCCAGATGTTGGCCAGCAGACAGGGATTCAGCCTCTGGAGCCTCAGCAATGTGCCTGCCACGTGAAAAACGTGCTCCCATCGAGGAGTGGAGACTCCACGCTCAGTACTGATTGAAATTTATCAGCATATTCCAGAGGCAGCAGAGGGTTTATTTAATGCAGACCACTGGCTGGAAACAACACTCTGTTGCTTCCCAGGGTCGAGCAGAGAGGTGTGTGGGTAAAACTGTGCATGTAAAGCTGGGCAAGGGGGAAAACCAAATCCTTTCTTCCAAGTGGCGGAGAAGGCAGCTCACCCCTCAGCCTGAAGGACTAGCTCTGGCACAGGAGATCTGCTTTGTGTCTACCTGTGGAATTGGGAAATCAGCTGTGGGGACAGCTGGAGTCTGGAAAACTCTTCAGTTCTGCATCTGGTGGGAGAGAAGCTGCTGATCCCTCCGGGCACCTGGAGGAGCTTCTTTCTCATTAATGAGGGAAGAGCATCCCGTTCCTTTCCTTGCACTCTTGAAGAAGGGACAGCTTAAGAGAATGACCAGTGAGAATCAAAGATTTGCTGTAAATGTCCCTGTTTCCCTGTGGATTGGCCAGCTGGGGCCAGGAACTCTTTCTGAGGACACACAGTTCTTCCATATTGTCCATCATGGATTGTCTCCTGCCATCCCCTTTGGCAGGCTCACACTTTTCCTTTAGCCATGTTTAACTGTCTCACAGGTCAATGAAAGAAGAAATTAGGCTGAGGGAAAACCTCCAGCTAGCAGAAAAACCCCTCAGGATTTTACTATTCATTGACTGGCACAGACTTATTTCTACTTTAAAATGGACATTATGGATTATTTTGGGAAGGAATCCTAGACTTAAATGCTGATTGAAGCTGAAATGTTCTTACATACATTTTGAAAGCAAGGGAGAGACTTTAGATTTTCTTTAAAAATCAGAACTTTCCTTTTTACTTTTAAGGATCTTCAGCTATGGCTTCCCCCAAACTTTTCAATTTTCCAGAAGTTCCTTATTTCTCTCCATTAGGTGGCATGTCAGTTTATCCTTGGTTAAATGCTGGAATTGAGTTCTCAAGGATTAAGCTGACCACTTTTTTCTCTTTGATTTCCATTTTTAATTCATATATATTTATTTAGGATACTTGTTGAACACCAGAAGCTTCATGTGCATTTTAAAATGCACAAAGATGTCCGTATTGTTAAATACAATGACTAAAAGGTCAGATGTCTTAAACTCATTTCTTTATAGAATTCCCACTGAACAAAATTTAGAAAGGTGACATTGACATTTGAGTCTGTCTGTCCAGGATAGACAACCCTAGCTGGGGTTTAATAATACCTTACAAGCTTTCCTCCTTCTTCCAGACAGCTCAAAAGAAAGAGAGAAACAAAAGGTGGAAATAAAGAAGACAATGGCTATAACTCTGAAAGAAAAGAGAGAAACAGTAAAGTAAATTATTAATAGAACAGCCTTGCTAAAATTGTATGGTCCTTTAAAACCATAAGACAGTTTTGAGGAAGATTTTCAGCTTTTAGGATGAGATTACTCTTACATTTAAGCGAGATTGAATTAGTCATGTTATAAAGCAGGACATCTGTAAAAAGAGACAATAATTTAAAAGAATTCAGCTCCTAATGGAGCCTTCCTGAAGGTAAAAAAATCCTTTCTGGCCACAGTGAGAGCCCTGGCATTTATAGAGAAAATTGCCTGAAGGAGTCCAAAACCAGAGTGTAACCACTGCTGTACATCTGCCATTGACACTCCTCAGCATCCAAATAAAGACTTCCCTCCATGACCACAGAAAACTGCATCTAGAATTGAATCTGAGGTAGAATTCAACCCCACCAGAGTTAGAGTTCTGAAATGAATTTAAAAACATTTAGAGGGAAACTTAAAGACGGTGATTTGGTAGGCAAGAGTCACTTGTGAGGTAACAAAGTGGAGAAGACAACAGTGAAAAAGGAAAATGTGGTGGGGGATGTTGAGGTGGTGCAAAACTAAATGAAGAGTCCCTTAATCCAGGCCTTCCATGAGACCTCAAAAGGCTAAGCTTTCATTTGTCATCACTTTGCCTGTGTTTACACTGCTGTACACAACATCCCAAAGTTCTGCTGGAAATTTTGTCAATTAAATATTTCTCAGCCCTTCTGCATCCCAGAAAACATTAACTAAAATTATTCTTCTGGTCTGAATGTAAATAAAGTCCATTATTAGAAAAGTTGCACTCAAGTTCTGCTTTAGAGTGTGTGTATGTGTCCTAGGTATGAGAAAAACTTCAACCATCTACAGATACATCAGAGGCAGAAAATGCAAGATGAAACTCGTGGTTTAGATTTACACTTAGATTCAGCATCTGGTGATTTAATCAAAATAAAAGCTTTTGGAAAAACAGAGCAGAAGGGACAATGACTTTTCTATATTTTCAAAATAATTTCATTAGTCAATTAATAATGCAATCCAGATTATCTAAATAATTTAGCAACTATTTCTTTCCATTACTTACAATAAGCAAAATAAAAATCTGGCATCTTCCTAAAGTCATATTTTCTTGTAGCAAATGCATCTGTAGTTAATACAGACCAAAGGAGGAGAGAAACTGAGATTAAAAACACAGAATAAAAAGTTAAGCTTGTTACTTAAAAACTTCATAATAAAGGTCCTTGCTGCTCATATGACATTCACTATTAAGTATAAAATGTCTTTTAAATTGGACCTTTCTCCTCACCCGGGAAGTGTTACAGCATGAAGATACTGAACTGAACTCTGCAGAGATACCCATGTTATGTTCTCCACTCTATTTGCAGATAGACCCTGAAGAAAGAATTTCCCACTTAAAGGGAGACTAATTATATGACCTTTGCATTTTGAGGATCCATCTGGAGAATTTTAATCACTCAGACAGCATGAATGGTTCAAGTCAGCTCTACTTACAATCAATTACAACACATAAGCAGTTTTATCGTTTACACAAGCCAGAAAAGAGGCACCTTGATAGAAAAAATGCTGTTTACAGTCATACTGTGATCCATCTTAAGATTTATCTTTTCCCTGATAGCAATCAAGAGATCAGGATACCAGCTCTGATCAATATATACCAGAGGGACAATGTTTGGACAAGCTGGGATTGAGAAGCAGTGCAGCACATTTTCTAGCTCAAGAAGAAAGATTTCTATCAACTTTTAAAAGAATATTTAGTGGGAGGTGATACACTGTGCTCTTTTACACGGCAGCCCAGAGCCATGAAACTCCCTGAGATCCTTAGTAAAATCATCCTGATACACCCTCAGAAATACTGTCCCTTTGGACAGAGAAACACAGCCAGGTGGGAGAGATGGGATGCATAAAAGAGAGGCCCTGAATGGAGAAAGTGCACTTGGGATGGCAATAGGAAAGGAATGAAGGACCTCAGTGCAAGTGTTCTGAAATGCTTGTGCTTCCTCGGCTCTGTGGAGGTTTTATATGTGCATTTCTCAGAGTCATTAGCAGCCATCAGACTCAGGAGAAAAGCTCTGCATGTCTTTCCATGGACTTGCCAGCTGAACAGCCCAGTAAGGTCACTTCTCCCCTTTCAAAATGTAGAATAGATTAGAGATAACTTGATTATCTCTGCAACTTGCAAAGATGTTTTCGATGCAAACAAGAGGCTCTCAATCCTCACTTTGTTAAGCAGAACAAATGTGAAGTTTCTCATTATAAGGCATCTCTTCCAGGCTTTAAATTATGTACTGCTTTTTAAAAGTTCCGCTTCATTTCCTTTTCTTTGTAAAACTTACATTTTGCTATGGAACATCTTACTGCCAATTCCCATTAAAGTTAGGGCATCAAACTACCACTGAAGATCCTGGCTGAAGAGTTTACAGGTTTCACCAGTGATTGTTACGGTTCTTTTCAATCATCTTTGTCTTCTGACACCTCACATTTGATAATATCCAGCTGCCTCAGCCACATGGGCTGAGATTCACTGAATTTTGGCTGTTAAGCTTATGAAAAGGTATCACTGCTATGGCTACTGCTCAGCAATCAGTTAGTGTGGGGTTTCTGTGCCATTACTCTGTCAGTAAAGTTGTTTCTTATTAAAACTCTGGAAGGAAGGATGTGTAGAAGGCAAAGAGCCTTTTACAGCACCAGAAAAGCAAAGTAGCTGCATTCTTTAGTTCTGGAGCAGTTCAGTAATTTTCCCTAAAATACTAACTCAGCCTCCTTGTGTTTATAAAGATGAATAGATTTTACTGCTCCTTATCAGAGAAGCAGATATGGACTCAGGACTCGCAGATAAGGAAATGTCACAAAAGGACAAATCAAATTGTTGGGATTTTGGGGGGCTTCAGACATAGAAACTCTTGCCTTGCTATTAGACTAATGACAAATATCAGTTTTAAGATGCACAAGGCAGGTCTGTATCTGCAGACTGAATGAACTGAATATTGCAATATACAATTGAGCTCAGCTCAGAAATGGGAGTTATCTCACCTTCTGGGCATGGCAGATCCTTAAACCTGGGCTCATGTGGTGCCTTTGCTTCCCAGAGGAATCCAAGACCAAAGGGAATGTATTACATGATTCCTCTTGGGCCACAGGTCATCAATCAAATCAAAATATCACCCTTGAGCTTTTAGTAGAAGATTTTATATATATGCATGTTACCAGCTGGTTTTTGCCAGAGGTCCCTTATTATTTTCTTAAATATTATTAGTTCAGCCACAGGAAAAAAATATTAAGAAAACATTTGGGAGATTTTATTTCAAGATTTAGTTTTCACCCCAGTATCTGAAGCTGAACAAAACCATTTCCCCTAACTGCAAACCCACATCAAGATATTTCATCACACTTTGGATAAACAGACCCAGAGCCTGACAAAGAGTCTTTGCCTCTGCATGATTCTTCTGTTTTCTGGTTTTCTGCTGAGAGCATGAGGAGGCAGGACACAGATACCTACAGGTGGTGTCTGAAAATTCATGTGCAGGTGATCTAAAAGATTATTTCTTCACCTGCCCACGGTTCCCTTTGCTGTAAGAACTTTCCATAGCACATTACAAAGCTTTTTTCAGCTCTGCTATGATGCTGGTGAGCTGTAGGGGCCGTGGAACCTGAACATCTTGGGCCCTGTGGAGCCTGCAGGGTGGAAGTCCGTGAGGGAATACCTGGTGCCAGGTTTCTGCATAAATATGGAGACACCAGCAGCAAAAATTGGGTGGGATATTTCCTAGTTTAGAGCACCAAACCTGTTGAAATTTCAGGAGATGAACACTTCCCTTATTGAACCGGTAACTTTGATTTCATCAACTTCTGCACCCAAACCTATGATAAGAAAATCCTGTGATGGACTTAGGGAAATCTATAGTAGGAATAAAAATAGTAACACACTGCTGATGTGAAATACATTATGGTTTTATTTCCAGAGACAGACTCTGTTATCAGATGACTACAGATGTGAGTTAAGCCAGTAGGTGGTTAAAAGCAGCATTTATGGGATAAACATCACCCAGGCCTTCTGCCCCTGTTGCTGACCATATGGGAAACATGCTGGTGGGGCTGGGGGTCTTACAGAATTTTTAGTTCTGTATTCCTCTGTGGGGGAAAGTGAAATATTTTTCTGTTGTGGCAGCTGTAGGAAATGCTTCAATGTACCCTCTAATTCCCCTCATCGATCAGTTCAGATTGTTTTTAAATGGGGATCATAGGGGAGCCATATGCTCAGAGACATTCTCAGTACATTGTTCAGTTGAACAGGACTGAACTTGCTCCTTAGCAGGCTAATTTTTCACTGAAATGCTGTTTTCTGATGGAGTTTCCCAGCAGTTGGTGGCCCGTTCATTGTGCAAGGGCCATTTCAGTGAACTCCAAGCTCATATGGCAGAAGAGCTCTCCCCACTTCCTTCTAATTGCTTCAGACCTCTCCAAATGCAAATGATGCACAAAGGTTTTGAGCAGTGACAAGTGCAGCTGAGCAGATCAAAGCAGAAGATTGTTGTGAGGTGCTGTATTCTTTATTTGAAGAAAGTATTTCCTTTATCACAAGACTCACAGACGTGGCTGGATGTGCCTTTTGCTCTCAGAGGAATAATGGGTTCTTCTCACCCCTCTGGGCACTCAGCAAAGTCTCTGAGCTCCCCCCTACCTTTCCCTTTAATCTGTGAGGTTCTCTCTGTGGGACTCCAGCTTTGCAGAATTCAGAATTTGAAGAAGATTGTGCCTCACATCCCTTTGTGTGTGAAGAGCTGCACGTTTCCAAAGGGAGCAGTTAGCTCTGAGAAGCTGCTGGCACTGAAATGCCCACAGCTGTTATGAGAGATAAATACTCACAAATGCCATTTTTTCTTTTTTCATCCCCCAGCCTTTTATTGCTTATGAAGGAGGCCCTGGAAACAGAAGGAGGGTCAATGAAGATGAGATAAAAGGATTAAAATTAGATAAGGATGAAGTTTTTTATAATGAAGGTGGTGAGGCAGTGGAACAGGTTCCCTCATCCCTGGAAACATTCAAGGTCGGGTTGGACGGGGCTCTGAGTGACCTGGTCTAATGGAAGGTGAAACAAGATGATCATTAAGGTTCCTTCCAGTCAGCTCCTAATGGAGCCTTCCTGAAGGTAAAAAAATCCTTTCTGGCCACAGTGAGAGCCCTGGCATTTATAGAGAAAATTGCCTGAAGGAGTCCAAAACCAGAGTGTAACCACTGCTGTACATCTGCCATTGACACTCCTCAGCATCCAAATAAAGACTTCCCTCCATGACCACAGAAAACTGCATCTAGAATTGAATCTGAGGTAGAATTCAACCCCACCAGAGTTAGAGTTCTGAAATGAATTTAAAAACATTTAGAGGGAAACTTAAAGACGGTGATTTGGTAGGCAAGAGTCACTTGTGAGGTAACAAAGTGGAGAAGACAACAGTGAAAAAGGAAAATGTGGTGGGGGATGTTGAGGTGGTGCAAAACTAAATGAAGAGTCCCTTAATCCAGGCCTTCCATGAGACCTCAAAAGGCTAAGCTTTCATTTGTCATCACTTTGCCTGTGTTTACACTGCTGTACACAACATCCCAAAGTTCTGCTGGAAATTTTGTCAATTAAATATTTCTCAGCCCTTCTGCATCCCAGAAAACATTAACTAAAATTATTCTTCTGGTCTGAATGTAAATAAAGTCCATTATTAGAAAAGTCGCACTCAAGTTCTGCTTTAGAGTGTGTGTATGTGTCCTAGGTATGAGAAAAACTTCAACCATCTACAGATACATCAGAGGCAGAAAATGCAAGATGAAACTCGTGGTTTAGATTTACACTTAGATTCAGCATCTGGTGATTTAATCAAAATAAAAGCTTTTGGAAAAACAGAGCAGAAGGGACAATGACTTTTCTATATTTTCAAAATAATTTCATTAGTCAATTAATAATGCAATCCAGATTATCTAAATAATTTAGCAACTATTTCTTTCCATTACTTACAATAAGCAAAATAAAAATCTGGCATCTTCCTAAAGTCATATTTTCTTGTAGCAAATGCATCTGTAGTTAATACAGACCAAAGGAGGAGAGAAACTGAGATTAAAAACACAGAATAAAAAGTTAAGCTTGTTACTTAAAAACTTCATAATAAAGGTCCTTGCTGCTCATATGACATTCACTATTAAGTATAAAATGTCTTTTAAATTGGACCTTTCTCCTCACCCGGGAAGTGTTACAGCATGAAGATACTGAACTGAACTCTGCAGAGATACCCATGTTATGTTCTCCACTCTATTTGCAGATAGACCCTGAAGAAAGAATTTCCCACTTAAAGGGAGACTAATTATATGACCTTTGCATTTTGAGGATCCATCTGGAGAATTTTAATCACTCAGACAGCATGAATGGTTCAAGTCAGCTCTACTTACAATCAATTACAACACATAAGCAGTTTTATCGTTTACACAAGCCAGAAAAGAGGCACCTTGATAGAAAAAATGCTGTTTACAGTCATACTGTGATCCATCTTAAGATTTATCTTTTCCCTGATAGCAATCAAGAGATCAGGATACCAGCTCTGATCAATATATACCAGAGGGACAATGTTTGGACAAGCTGGGATTGAGAAGCAGTGCAGCACATTTTCTAGCTCAAGAAGAAAGATTTCTATCAACTTTTAAAAGAATATTTAGTGGGAGGTGATACACTGTGCTCTTTTACACAGCAACCCAGAGCCATGAAACTCCCTGAGATCCTTAGTAAAATCATCCTGATACACCCTCAGAAATACTGTCCCTTTGGACAGAGAAACACAGCCAGGTGGGAGAGATGGGATGCATAAAAGAGAGGCCCTGAATGGAGAAAGTGCACTTGGGATGGCAATAGGAAAGGAATGAAGGACCTCAGTGCAAGTGTTCTGAAATGCTTGTGCTTCCTCGGCTCTGTGGAGGTTTTATATGTGCATTTCTCAGAGTCATTAGCAGCCATCAGACTCAGGAGAAAAGCTCTGCATGTCTTTCCATGGACTTGCCAGCTGAACAGCCCAGTAAGGTCACTTCTCCCCTTTCAAAATGTAGAATAGATTAGAGATAACTTGATTATCTCTGCAACTTGCAAAGATGTTTTCGATGCAAACAAGAGGCTCTCAATCCTCACTTTGTTAAGCAGAACAAATGTGAAGTTTCTCATTATAAGGCATCTCTTCCAGGCTTTAAATTATGTACTGCTTTTTAAAAGTTCCGCTTCATTTCCTTTTCTTTGTAAAACTTACATTTTGCTATGGAACATCTTACTGCCAATTCCCATTAAAGTTAGGGCATCAAACTACCACTGAAGATCCTGGCTGAAGAGTTTACAGGTTTCACCAGTGATTGTTACGGTTCTTTTCAATCATCTTTGTCTTCTGACACCTCACATTTGATAATATCCAGCTGCCTCAGCCACATGGGCTGAGATTCACTGAATTTTGGCTGTTAAGCTTATGAAAAAGGTATCACTGCTATGGCTACTGCTCAGCAATCAGTTAGTGTGGGGTTTCTGTGCCATTACTCTGTCAGTAAAGTTGTTTCTTATTAAAACTCTGGAAGGAAGGATGTGTAGAAGGCAAAGAGCCTTTTACAGCACCAGAAAAGCAAAGTAGCTGCATTCTTTAGTTCTGGAGCAGTTCAGTAATTTTCCCTAAAATACTAACTCAGCCTCCTTGTGTTTATAAAGATGAATAGATTTTACTGCTCCTTATCAGAGAAGCAGATACGGACTCAGGACTGACTCGCAGATAAGGAAATGTCACAAAAGGACAAATCAAATTGTTGGGATTTTGGGGGGCTTCAGACATAGAAACTCTTGCCTTGCTATTAGACTAATGACAAATATCAGTTTTAAGATGCACAAGGCAGGTCTGTATCTGCAGACTGAATGAACTGAATATTGCAATATACAATTGAGCTCAGCTCAGAAATGGGAGTTATCTCACCTTCTGGGCATGGCAGATCCTTAAACCTGGGCTCATGTGGTGCCTTTGCTTCCCAGAGGGATCCAAGACCAAAGGGAATGTATTACATGATTCCTCTTGGGCCACAGGTCATCAATCAAATCAAAATATCACCCTTGAGCTTTTAGTAGAAGATTTTATATATATGCATGTTACCAGCTGGTTTTTGCCAGAGGTCCCTTATTATTTTCTTAAATATTATTAGTTCAGCCACAGGAAAAAAATATTAAGAAAACATTTGGGAGATTTTATTTCAAGATTTAGTTTTCACCCCAGTATCTGAAGCTGAACAAAACCATTTCCCCTAACTGCAAACCCACATCAAGATATTTCATCACACTTTGGATAAACAGACCCAGAGCCTGACAAAGAGTCTTTGCCTCTGCATGATTCTTCTGTTTTCTGGTTTTCTGCTGAGAGCATGAGGAGGCAGGACACAGATACCTACAGGTGGTGTCTGAAAATTCATGTGCAGGTGATCTAAAAGATTATTTCTTCACCTGCCCACGGTTCCCTTTGCTGTAAGAACTTTCCATAGCACATTACAAAGCTTTTTTCAGCTCTGCTATGATGCTGGTGAGCTGTAGGGGCCGTGGAACCTGAACATCTTGGGCCCTGTGGAGCCTGCAGGGTGGAAGTCCGTGAGGGAATACCTGGTGCCAGGTTTCTGCATAAATATGGAGACACCAGCAGCAAAAATTGGGTGGGATATTTCCTAGTTTAGAGCACCAAACCTGTTGAAATTTCAGGAGATGAACACTTCCCTTATTGAACCGGTAACTTTGATTTCATCAACTTCTGCACCCAAACCTATGATAAGAAAATCCTGTGATGGACTTAGGGAAATCTATAGTAGGAATAAAAATAGTAACACACTGCTGATGTGAAATACATTATGGTTTTATTTCCAGAGACAGACTCTGTTATCAGATGACTACAGATGTGAGTTAAGCCAGTAGGTGGTTAAAAGCAGCATTTATGGGATAAACATCACCCAGGCCTTCTGCCCCTGTTGCTGACCATATGGGAAACATGCTGGTGGGGCTGGGGGTCTTACAGAATTTTTAGTTCTGTATTCCTCTGTGGGGGAAAGTGAAATATTTTTCTGTTGTGGCAGCTGTAGGAAATGCTTCAATGTACCCTCTAATTCCCCTCATCGATCAGTTCAGATTGTTTTTAAATGGGGATCATAGGGGAGCCATATGCTCAGAGACATTCTCAGTACATTGTTCAGTTGAACAGGACTGAACTTGCTCCTTAGCAGGCTAATTTTTCACTGAAATGCTGTTTTCTGATGGAGTTTCCCAGCAGTTGGTGGCCCGTTCATTGTGCAAGGGCCATTTCAGTGAACTCCAAGCTCATATGGCAGAAGAGCTCTCCCCACTTCCTTCTAATTGCTTCAGACCTCTCCAAATGCAAATGATGCACAAAGGTTTTGAGCAGTGACAAGTGCAGCTGAGCAGATCAAAGCAGAAGATTGTTGTGAGGTGCTGTATTCTTTATTTGAAGAAAGTATTTCCTTTATCACAAGACTCACAGACGTGGCTGGATGTGCCTTTTGCTCTCAGAGGAATAATGGGTTCTTCTCACCCCTCTGGGCACTCAGCAAAGTCTCTGAGCTCCCCCCTACCTTTCCCTTTAATCTGTGAGGTTCTCTCTGTGGGACTCCAGCTTTGCAGAATTCAGAATTTGAAGAAGATTGTGCCTCACATCCCTTTGTGTGTGAAGAGCTGCACGTTTCCAAAGGGAGCAGTTAGCTCTGAGAAGCTGCTGGCACTGAAATGCCCACAGCTGTTATGAGAGATAAATACTCACAAATGCCATTTTTTCTTTTTTCATCCCCCAGCCTTTTATTGCTTATGAAGGAGGCCCTGGAAACAGAAGGAGGGTCAATGAAGATGACATAAAAGGATTAAAATTAGATAAGGATGAAGTTTTTTATAATGAAGGTGGTGAGGCAGTGGAACAGGTTCCCTCATCCCTGGAAACATTCAAGGTCGGGTTGGACGGGGCTCTGAGTGACCTGGTCTAATGGAAGGTGAAACAAGATGATCATTAAGGTTCCTTCCAGTGCAAACCATTCGGTGGTTCCATAACCTGCTCATTTTCAGGGATGTGCAGTCGGACCCTGTTCCCTGGGCTCCTGCTCTGGAAAAGGAACAGGTTTCTGTGTGAGGCTCAGCCCAGTGCCTGGGCACTAAAAGGTGGCATCACCTCCAAGGAAGAGGAGAATGAGTTTTCCAGGCTGATGGAATTGCCAGCACTGGGCATTGCAAAAATATCACCTGCTGCTTTCCGGGTGTGTAAATCAAGACTGGATCCACTCTGAGTAAGAGATATGAAGTGCTGTACCTGGAAAGAAAAAAAGCTGAGAACCCTGTTTCCTCTGCTCTCTGCAGCCTGGAGTAACAGCCCTCAGCATGGGAGATATTTTATATAACAACATCTGGTTACAGAGTGCAAACAAACCAACAATTTACACAAGGGCATGTGAAAAGGTTTGACATATGGTATGTATTTATGAAATTCAAAGAGGTGCCTGTATTCAGTTTACATTCAAATATTCCCTATGTCTCACAAAGAGACCCCATGTGTAGGCTGAAATAATTGCACTGTATTTACTCATGATGCTATGCTAAGTAACCTCTAATTGGCAGACTCAGATTATACAGACATTAATCACAATTTCCCCATGGAATAGACAGATACAGCAATGTTTTCTGCAATAATTATCAGCAACAAATTCAGAGCTGAAAAAAAAATTCGCTCAATAAAACGTGAAAATTCTGGGGACAGCATTTGCATCAAAACAAATTTCTAGAATACCAACATAAAAAATGCAAGAATTAAAATCACGTTAACCACCCCAATCCTCAACTTTTAACATTTTTCATAGGGGAATAAGAAGCTGCAAATTTGGAATGGATTGTTATGGTTATCCATTTTGATCTACTACACAATGCCAGCTAGAAGGAGTGTTTTATTAGGTTATTTCTACAGCAAAATTCACTTTTAAAGATATTCTCACTTCTCTATCACATCTGTCAGCATCTGAGCTGTTCCAATAAAGTTTAGCCTTGCTGTTTAAATTCACAGCTCATTTCTTTTGTGCTTTTAATTTGTTTTATCAGTTAGTTTCAGCTACTAGGGCTCATAATTCCATCATTTGCTGAGCCAAAAGAGCCCTCTGCTGTTGGAGACCTACTTCCACCCAGGGGAACTTCTAACCCACAGCCAAGATTCCAGTTGCATAGCGCAGAAAAACAAGTTTTTAAGTTTTTGAAAGGCAGAATTTCTTATGCTGGCAACCTTCTCATAGCTGTGTTCTGAAACATTTCTAAAAGCTGCCAAGAGGTGTGTGGGTTGGCACTGCAAACACTGGCATTTTAGCTCTGGTGGGAGTCAAAAATACTTTCTCCCCCGGCTTCTTTCCTCAAATTTTTAAGTCTCAGATTTCACCTTGAACTCGTTATTCTTCAAAACAATATTGAGAAGAATGGCCCAAGCTGGGGTGTTGTGTTGAGTGAGAACCAGGCAGCCCCAAGGTGTGGATTTGACACTCAGAGACAAGGCAGATTCTGTGGCATGGTTGGTTCTGTCTTGGACTGTGTGTCAGAGCATGACCACTTCATTCAGAGCAGGAGAAAGACATGAAACATGAAGTTTTTAAAATGTAAGATGACAGTGCCTGCAAATGCCACCAAAGCTAGAAGCAGTCCAAAAGCTGAAGCTTTCCAGGTTGTTTCCATGGCTCTCATGAAAGTCTGGCTCTCATTAGAAGTGTGGGAATGTACCTTCAACAAAAGCTCTGCTACTGCAAAGTGAAAGCAATGTGCTGGTTGAAACTCCAGGTTTATGCTCTTCCAACATTAGCTGTGAGGGTTTTTCTATTCTGGCTGCTGCTCTGCTCACCCTGATGGACCCATGGGCTTTTCCTGGGGCTGCCAAATCCTGCAGAGCAATCCATGGAGAAAAACCAGAGATCCTTCCTGGCAGGCACAGGGAGTGTCCCTCTGACCACCACAGGGATTTAGGGGCACCTCAAGGAAGAAAGGAGGAGTGGACAGTGCAAGCTGGCTGCAGACACATCATTAAGGACAGTCCTTCTTGGAGAGTAAATTGACTTCGTGGAAGCCAGGACTGGGTCATCCACTTCAGCAGAATGAAATGCTAATTTTGTCTGCACCAGACTTACAGCAATTTATTGCTGCACGTGCTCCAGCCTGGCAGGATCAAAGCAGCAGGCCCAGAGCACTCAGCTGTGGCAGCGGAGATGGGGTTCAGCATGAGCCACGTTGGGGGCTGGATAAATGAACAGGGATGGTGCTGGCAGCTGCTTTCATTATTAAATATAATGAACATTTCTGTGCAACCTCCTGTAAATGGATCCATGGAAATGGGGATAATTTCAAAGACACCTTCAAGAAGCTGAAAGTAAATAGGCTCCCCTGAGACAGAGGCTGACCTTTGCTCTGCCACTGTCACCAGTGGAGATTTCTAAAAACCTCTAAATTTTTTTAGGGACTTCTAAATCTCTAAAAAAGTGGACTCTGCTTTAGAGGGCTTCCTGCACTAATTGATGCCCAGTTGATCTGAACCTGGTCACCAGACCACTCTCACCTTTTCCTGATGTTCAAAGGAGATCCCAGAGTCATAATCTCTTGGCCCTAATTGTCATAGCACGTGGATTGCACACATGTAATTAATTTTGTTGGGGCTCTGGATGCTGTTACAAAATCCCAGTTTGATTCTCTAATTAGCCTGTTCTGTTAATTAATTAGGTTTTTATATCCATTCTGTGAGAGTGTTTTCTCTAATAAACTTTTGTTTCAATTGGCCTGGCTCGTTGGATTTTTACAGAGAATATGGATGCTGCAGAGATTTAAAATTACTGCTACAGATTTCCTTTCCCTTGTTCTTAATTTTATGAAATACAGATTATTAATGCTCTGGGTGAGGGATAGTCCCTAGCTTGAACTGATTTGTTAACAGTCAATACAGAATTTATGTGGGCAGATACATCATAAGTAGCTCAGTAACCAAAAAACATGATTAATTTTAAATTTTATTCTATGGATTATTGAAGGTTTTTTTCTGATTTTGAGAGAAATATTTGGCCTGATATTTGAATGCAGCTACTTGTTTGTGTCTGCACAATGATGCCCATTGGATTTTTGGGAAAATCAGGATCAGTGAGGCAAAGGTCCCTGGGGAGCTTCCAACCACCTCTGCCCACGTGGTGAGCCCACAATAACACGCAAAGAGAAGAAAGAAGAGTAAAAAAATGGGGAAAATTACATCATAAAATGAGGGAAATGATGGAAACCTGGAGGCCTTCAAATCAAACAGGGAATCACACTCCTTCAACTACTCTCACATGGAGGTGCTCCCAGGCTGGTCCCTGTGCTCACTCACTGCCTGGATGGAGGATGCAGTAACATTTGCCTGGGCATCTTCTAAAAATTCCATTTACAGCTTAAATTAATCCATCTTCCCTGGGCTTGTCGCAGGATACGTGCTGGGGGCATCTGGGGAATCAAACAGGTCTGGGCAGGAGAGACTGCTTTCAGAATTAATATCAATAAAAGCCAGGAGCAAGAAACTCCCCGAGACAGCATCTACCTGGAGAGAGAGGGACACTCACACCCTCCTGCTAATTTAGGATTGTTATTATAACTGAGCTCATTTGCATGTTATACTTAAAGGTCAGCTCGGCTGCTGCCGTTTTTTTGGTATCATGATCGGCATTTATTTAGAGATGAAACTGGAGCAATTTGAGCTAATCTGTTCTGACCACTGTCATGCAAATAGAAGTGCTAATCATTAACTACCCAGAGCCACACAGAAAAAAGAGTTAATTAATTGTAGGCACACACACGTATCAACCTTTTATTTAAAAAAGCTGCATGATGACATCCACCTTCGAGAATGTCAACAGACATTTTAAAGAGTTTCTGTTGCTTCTGTCCAAGAGCATTCAGCTCCCCAGAGCTTCTGGAAAGGGAGTTAAATATCCAATTATAACAATTTTTACCATCCAGACCATGAGCCTATTCTTCAGAATTAGCCTGAATTAATGATTAGTGTGGAGAAAGAGAAGTTATACGTCATTACCAGCTGCATGTTTTTCTGGACAAAGCCAAATCCCCGACCTCAGTTTTAAACCCTCGTTAGCAGCATTTGCAGAGGAGGTCAGGCTGCTCCACACCCACCAGCACAGCTCCTGCTGCACCTCTTCTTAGTGCTTCCTGGGCAATCCCTCTGCCATCCCAAACGACAGGGATTCATGGCCAGCACCACCAAAAAAGCAGCACTGGCACAGCCAGCTATAAGAAGTCCACAAATCTGATCCTCTCGGGGTGCTAGCCCTAAATTCAGGAACTGTGGAGCTTTTGGAAAAGTAACTAACCTTCTACCTTTCTTTAAAAACATAGGCACATACCACACTTGCTATATGCAGAAAGTTATATTTTGAGTATAACTCAGAAATTTGCATGCCAAATGCCCCCATTAGGGAAATGTCTTCATTTCAGTGAAAAGTATAAACATTCTTTGTTTGCCTCATTTTCTTTGGAAAGCAGCTTTTTATATGAATCAACTATAACTGGCACCTTACCTGTTCTTTTTTTTTCTTTTTTTTTGCAAAGGAAAACCATGATTATGCTTTATCACCAGTTTAACCAGGAAATTTGCAGAGATGAGACCTCAAAAGCTGCCTTAGCAGGAGGGAGGCTCTTACAATCCCTTCTGTCAACCTGCCTGTAAAACTTGTTGGCAGTTTACAGGTTGTAGGTGCTTCAAGAAATTACAAACCAGAATGAGTGCAGGGGACACTACTGGAATAGTGACAAGAATTTTCCAGCCTTCTCCTCGTTAGGATGGTGGAGCACCATTCACAATCAATTATTAATTGTTATTCTTAATATAAATTTAAAAAAACCCAACAAAACCAGAATTATCTGTGTTCGATATGTAAATACACATGAAAGGACAAGTGAATAATGCTGATAGATCTCCTCAGCTGCATAAAAATGCACATTTCTAGGGAGAATAAATGGAGGAAGCGAGCTACAGAAAGTTCAAGCAACATGGACAGGTGCACATATCAGCTCAGTGCCAGAGTTCAGAGCAACACTCAGCTCTGCTATTCCTCAGCTTTCTGTGCTCGTGGTTGGACCATGGGTAGTGCAAAGAAAGGAAAATATGCAAGGAACCCTCCTGTGCCTGGGGGAAAGGGAGTAACTTATGGAAAAAGAAACATTTTCCTCCCTCTTGAGTCCTATATCTGATGTTTAAGGAGTGCAGTATTTCTGCTTATCTGTTGAAAGATGAACTTGCATTTTTGGTTGTCCAGAATTAATAGTTTCTGATAGTTTATAGAAGCACAATACTGTCCACTCTGAAGAGACCATGATCACAGCTATGCCATTTTAAACCTTTCTTTGTAGCGCACACATTTATTTTCTGACAGGGAACTGAAAGAGACTGACAGAGCAAGCAGAAATGTCTGCCTGTAAAGGCAGTGTTGCCTCAATAGATGGCTGTTTGGGCTGATAATAAACCTCCTGGATTTATCCAATTTTCTTAGAAAAACAGCTATTGGAAAAACTGGCACCGAGAACACCAACACAGTAATAAATGGAATCAGGAACCACGTGAAACGGTGGCACAGGCATGAAGACCCAAGCTACAAAATAACTGGGGTGTCTGGAAGGGAATGGAGATAGAAATCCAGGGATTCACTAATTGAGGTGGCCTGAAGGAAGCTTTTTGGGGCGGCTGGAGCCCGGAGCTGGCCGCAGGCCCCGGCGCCGCAGGGCAGGGCCGCTCACGCTGCTGACACGCAGGAGCAGCGCTCTGTAAACACCATCTCATTAGAGCTTTCTGAGAGGAAAACCGCTGGGAATTAGAGCTGGGAGCGACTTTTGCAGCCAGCAGATTTCACATTCCCGGCAGGTCACAGGAGGGATGAGGCTGGGTTGTGGCACGTGGTGCCCTCTCTGCTGTGGCTGCGGCAGGTGAGCGAAGGCCGGGCCATTCCTGCAGCAGGAAGTGCAGAAATGATAAAAAATGTAGGAAAAGCATTGAAATACAGGAAATTTAAATCGATGTCAACAGCCCCCTGCTTCCAATAATCTTAGAAACTGCAAGGATTTTTTTTCCAGTTTAATGTTTATCTGTGGAATTTGGCTGTCTGTCTGGAATTTACTGTGTCTTGCTTTGCCTTTTGCTACCCTACTGGCTTGTTTTAAGCTTCTGGTGTTTTCCAGGGTATTTTAAACATTGCCTTTTAAGTATTTTTTTTCTTTTGTGGTGGTCTTAGACAAGTAGGCAAGAGGAATTTGCACATGATTGGGTGAAATAGCAAGAAATAAATATTTTCCATTGCAATTACAAGGTTGGCCTCCTCCTGTAAATTATTTATGGAAAAATACACTTAATGCCATTACCCAGATTTTCCAAGATAAAGGAAGATGAAGCTAAAGTTGCTGCACTGTAATCCATTAGTCTGGTATGTGTGATGGATCACAGTCAGAAGCAAACCAAGTAGAAAATAGCTGTAAGTGATCCTCCAGCTGAACTTTTGGAGCTAATTTTCCACTACCAAGGTGTGGATACTTCTGGTAGAGCAGACAAAAACTTTCTAGGCACATCACATCCTCTTCCCCTGCCGTGTTA
>NW_008239771.1:200211-208899 GCF_000691975.1 Corvus brachyrhynchos
TTAAGGTGAATAGATGTGATTTAAATCAAACGTGCCTATAAAGCTCCATTCCAAGCGGTGATGTGCTGCCTACATGTCTGGGAGCTCACTCAGGAAGAGCTTTTGGCAGTCTGCCCTGCTGCCCTGCCTGGCAGCCTTGGGAGGGCTGTGCAAATCACATGCCAGAGATGTTGGTGCAGTACTTAAAGGAGGCTTATAAAAAAGACAAAAAGTGAATTTTTACAAGAAATGGTAATGATAGGACAAGGGGGAACAGTTTCAAACTGACAGAGGAAAGATTTAGATTAGATGTTGGGAAGAAATTGTTCCCTGTGAGTGTGCCCTGTGGCTGCCCCTGGATCCTTGGAAGTGTCCAAGGCAAGGTTGGATGGGGCCTGGAGCACCCTGGAATAGTGGAAGGTGTCCCTGCCCGTGACAGGGGGTGGAATGAGATTTTTAAGGTCCCTTCCAACCTGAACTATTCTTTGATTCTATAATTCTTCTCTAGGGACTCGATGCCTAGGGCTGCTCATCGCACTGAGTTCAGGTTTTCTTCATATCTCCAGTTCCCCTTTCCTAATAGAGTACCTTTGGCTCTCTTCCACATCCTCAAATTGGCATTTTTGCAAGAGAACTCCTGTGCTTGGGTTGCTCTGCAGCTATCTGTATGTTGAGAAATCAGCTAGCTAAAGAAAACAGAAAATCGTTAAACTCACCAGCGCAGTTTTCCATCCCCGGGGTTATTAACTTGGCTGTGTTTTTACTATTCAGCCAATTTTCAGAACATGTGAAGGGAATTTATTTGCCATCTTGATTTTTCCATTCAGTTCAAATGAAATCCATCAGGAATTCTAGCATCACTAGAGATGAGGGCACTGCAGATGGACAGACTTCTGGGAAAATGAGTGGACAGACAGCTTGGTGACAGGGCAACACAATGGGACCAGCATTTCCAAAGAAACTACTAAATAAATTATCTTCCACAGGGCTTGAGGGAGTAAAAATGAAAAAAATGATGCTTCTGTTACATCTTAGATTTGTTGGAGATGATCCAGATGTATAGGAAGGGTGTGGCATTTTTGTTAAGCCCAGTTTTCAAAGGACTGTTCTCAAGTGATTTCTACAATTTATAAAACATTCTGACCTCATATGACTGCAACCTCATCTAAAATACATGAAAAGTACTCTTAAAACCTAAAGCTGTCACTGAGCATTAAATAACCAAAAATTGTGAGTCTGTGATGGAGTTCTCTGGAGAAAGAGGAGCAAGGTTTTCATTTTTCCTCATTTGCTGGCAAAGTGGCCTTCGGTAAGGTTCCCTGCAAGTGATCTGGAGCCTCTTGTGAGTTTCTGCCGGGATTTTGTCTGAAGTGAATAAAATACAGATGATGAATGCATTTGAAAATGCTTGCTTATATTTAGAAAACACATCCTATTTAGCACAGCTCCAAACCACCTGTGAAACGAGATGGGGAAGATAATTATGGGATAGCGTTGGCCTACACAAACACCAGGCCAACCTCGAGGCTCAGCTCTGCAGATGTCCCATTCCCCAAGCTGCCAGCCTTGCAGGAGACCTGCTGATGTCATTCCCAAACCACTGCAAATCTGAAATCTCCCATGATGTGGAGCCCTGAGCCTGTGGTCACTGAGAAACAGAGAGGAGCCCTAAAGCAGGACACAATCCCAAGTGTGGGGGAGGTCTCTGCAGCAATGTTTGTATGGAAATCTGGGAAAGTGGCACTGGGAGCCTCCTCGACTCTATAACACCTCGCCATGTGGAGAAGCACCTTGGTCCTTGCTCAGCCTCTGGGCTCAGCCTTTCCCCTGACACACTACACTAAATATCATAAAATATCCAGAAGAGGAGGCCTTTCCCAAGGTAAATGTGTAGGGACCATGGGAAGGAGAGAAAGAGAAGATCATAAGCAATAAAAGCACAGAACAGCATCCCTAAAATGCCAGGAAAACGTTGAAATCGCTTCCTACCAGTTTTGTTATCAATCCAGTTATAGCAATAAAAAGGGAATAAGAAACTCCCTTGTCTAGGTGCTGATCAAAGGAGCCAGCAGCTCTTCTTCCTCTTAGTCACAAGTGGTTTCCTTTCAAAAATATTGTCATTGCTCCTGAGATAAGGATTTAAGTCCTGATGGATGCTTCTGGAAATTACTCCCTACTCTGCTGACAAGCTTATCTGGCCTCAAGTGAGGCCGAGGTATTTTACTTGGACTGAGCTTGCCACAACCAGTAGGAAGCAAACAAAACCATATCTGAACTGCTCTGTGGGGGGCATTTGGCTAAATTTCAGTATTTCCAAAACCAAATTCAGTACCCTAAATGATAATGACACTCTTTAGGGTAAAACTCTGCTGGAGTCAGTAGTATCCCTAACACTGCTGATCCCACTAATGAGTGGGATATACAGCCACACTGTGAAAAATATACTCTGCCTTAGAGATCTTATAGTTTAAACATACAAAGAAGGTTAAAAAAGGGAGATGCTGATGTCCTAAAGATCTCTTTCAACCCAAGCTATTCTATGATTTCTGGAAACAAAATACTTTGGATGAACTATAAATTGCAAGGTTATTTTTATATCCTGCTTTTTTTGGCAGATTTAGTGCCAAGTCCTATGTGGAAAAATATATTAGTGCCTTTCAAACAGTGAAACTTTATAATTCATGTTATGCCACCTATTAGTAAGAATCTGCATAGCATTAAAGCTTCCCTGTGCCTCTAAATCCTATCATTGCACCTCTCAAATAGCCTTGTCCAGCACGCTGGCACAAGCCCTTTTTTGATGGCTACAAGTTAAGTTCAAATGAGTTTATTACACAGCTGTGAAATTATATTGGCACATGCGGTAACGTATGTCTGACACGAATGAGTGAAAACTCATTTCATTGCTTTCCTTCCCCATTAATTCTTGCATTTTCACTGTTTTCATAAGTGAATGCACTGCGGAAGGTACTTCCAGCATATTGTCAAAAATATGTGGTTATGGAGATAAAATTAGATTGTCAAACATTGGCTATAAAGATCACTAAATTAATCAGCTTGGGTTTGGAATTAAGCTATGCAGAGACATTGTCATCATAAGAAAATATTGCATTACATTAAGTATTTCTTCACCCAAAGTAATCCCAGCCATGAATACTGCTTGTATCTGAAAGGAATAATTCCTGTCTCTTCTGTCTTTAAAACACAATCCTTAAATATAGAATTTTAAGGACTGCTCTCTGATGATGCGTTTGCCAGCTCTATCACATCTAGCATAACAAAGATTACATCATTTATGTGCCATCTTCAGTTCCCACTGGACTTCCATCCATGACTTCTCAGGGTACACTTAGGCCGTGTATATTGAAGAAATCCCGGGAGAAAATGACCTTTCAGTTGGCCTCAGACAAACTCCACGCTGCATTTCCCTGCTGCTGCCTGGGATGTGTTAAACATGCTGCTCACACTCCACATGGCACATGTGCAGCAATTTCAGTCCAGGAAATACCAGACTGAAATGTGAGAGTCTTTACTTTTTGGGATTCAAATGTTGGCAGGTAGATGATGTCCATGGGGACTTGCTGGAAGTGGCTGTTTTCATCCAAGTGAACCAAAAAGGGACGTTCCAGACAGGCTGTGAGCACAGCGGGGGAATTTCATCCTATTTTCTCCAACTGTTCCATATAACCACTGTCATCCTCTCATCTGTTGTCTCACTGCTGTCTCAGTTTCACAGTTAAAATAAAATTTGCACATTAAACTTGTCCATTTTTGGACAATGCAAACAACTCTAAACCACTGACTAGTGCAGAACCACAGCCTTTCCAATGCTGATGAATCAACAAAATACAAATAGTATTAGAAAAAAATAGAATATTAGTTCTCCTTTTTGTATTGCTGGCATTAGAGAATTTTCAATCCCAAGGCAGTCTCTTCAGTCCCTTTCCTAGTGATAATCCTGCTGGCTTTGGTCCAGCAGTGGCTGCCAAATGCCAGGGCAGTGTGTTGTCAACACAAAATCTACAGACATTCTGGGGCAGGAGGAAATGTAGTTCCCATAATAATAAAAATACCCCAAAAAACTATTACATTCTTTGCAAAAATGCCAGAAATTCCTTTTTGGCTTTGTTTATGTCACTGGTTAACTTTGTCTTTCTTAAAATTCTGTTCCTTCTCATGTGTTCAGCACAGAAAGAAAAAGTGAAGAAAACTCTGGCAAAGTGTACATAGAGAATTTTCATTTCTCCAGCAGAATGGGGCTGATGCAGATGGATCTGATCTAAATATCCCCAAATAATAATGATGGTGGGTGCAGTCTCTACTCAGCATTCACAGCATTTGTGCCATGAACTGATCCATCACTTTGAGGTGCTCAAAACATGAAAATACCACAATTCCATTTCTGGCTCAGAAAAGGGTTCGTATAGTGAAAATGATAGCACGGGGAAGTATAAGAGAACAAGGAACTTTTGTTTCCATGGCAATCCAAGCTCCTTCTCCAGACACAAGCACAAAGGCAATATGCTGAATGATTATCTGAAGGTCATGTTGTTTTTAAGAGAAAAAGTTAGGGAGAATGCACTGGGATGAATTCCCCAGCCAGGATGCACACTGCATTTCTAACCAGTTAAAATAAACAGCTGCTGAAGGAAATAATTGCCTTCATTAATGGCATCAGTTTATTTTAAAACCTCTTTGCCCAAAGGGAACAGCAGCCTGCTCAGGAGGATATTTTGTACCAGTATTTGATACGTTCAGAGACAAATTTTGAGATTCTGGGTATATTTGGCATCCCTCACCTGGTAACATAATTACATTCCCTTTAAAGTTAAATGTATCTTAAAACTGAGAAAAATACATCCATGTAAGAGCTTGTTTATGTTTCCAGTCATTTTTTCTGTGGTAAGAACCACTCTTTTAAGGCTCTGCCTTATCAACAAAGCAAACAGGGCTTTAAATACCAGGATACCCCGGGGATACACTCAGGGTATGCAGGTGAGCAGAACCTTAGTACCTGTCTCTGTCACGCGTGTAAGAAACAGGCATCAAAGAGCCACATAAGTGTTCAATGCAGTTTACTTTGTATTTCCCAGTGTCAGTTTTAGGTTTCCAATTCCTCTGAGATGGTTTGACCTTGTTGACAGCAGGGATAAATGCCTTATGTGACAAAGAAAATTACTTTAGAAAGTGTAATTCTCTCTTCTTGCTCCATTCTGTGCTTCATGATTTACTACAGAGCTGAAGTACAAAGCAACAGAAACTTCACTGGTGCTCAGGAGGAAAGTTATTTTTAGAGTCATTTTGTTGCCAAAGCATATAGAAACCTTATGTGCTACCTCAGAAAGTTACCCTGGAACTGCAAGGAAAACAGAGATGCCTCTTTTTTTGTGTTTCCAACCACAAAGCTTTGCTCCCACTAAAAGAATGATGCACATTCCAAATGAGAAGTTGCAGGAGTCACTAAGCTGTTTGAAGTTGAATTAAACCTAAATGTGTCCTCACTGATTGTGTAGTATAAATCCAAATTAAGATCCTCAACAAGGCCTGTGTTTACAGGTACAACTTCACCTCTCCTCAGTGAAATGCATTCCTGAATCTGCTCTTTCCAGAGTCATTTAGCTTGGAAAAGATCTCTAAGATCATTGAACCCATCCATTCCCCCAGCACTGCCAATCCCACCACTAACCCATGTCCCCAAGTGCCACATGCACACAGCTTTTAAATCCCTCCAGGGATGGGGACTCCACCATTGCTCTGGGAAGCCTGTTCCAACGCTTGATCACCTTTTCCATGATGAAACCTCCCCTAATATCCACTCTAAACCTCCCCTAGGAGGGAGGTTTCTAGGGGATAAGGAAGAGCTGGGAGTGCCTCTTTTCCCAGAGGTGGTGTTGAAATTGGCTCAAAACAGGTGCCTTGAGAAATGTTAACCCATCTTAGACAGCAAACCATCATCTTCCAAACAAATTCTTCTTGGGAACAGAGGGGGAAACCCTGCTCATTTGCAGACCACAGCATGTTGTGTTTCATTGCAGCAGGACAAACATTTAGAGCACAGTGTAGAATGACTTGTACACTCTCACTGGCATCATTTCAGGAGGGAGGGTGATGCTAGTTACAGTTGTTTTCTACAAAAATCTGAGTTTACTTTGTCTCCTTCCACATCAGCTGCAGGTTTTTACAAGCTATTGTGATACTTCCCAGGCAAAAGAAAAGGAAGAGCCCTTAGGCCCAAAAACATCTGAGCCCCCAGTGATCTTAATAGTTCTGTGCCACTCTTAGAAGAAAAACCTCCTTTCCTAGCTGTTTCTAGGATGCTGACAGATAAAAGAGTAGTAAAAACATTTTATGGTGAAGCAGATCAAAATTCTGCCTAGAGACAGACTTTTGTGTGGTCCCAGCTCGCTGAATTCATGCACATCCCAAAAAGAGAGGTGGGTCTGGAAGGGGAAGCAGTGAATCCATACTCACACCCACAGAAACTATTAAAACCCTAGAGAAACAAATTTGGGGGAGCTGGTTATTTGCACAGGTTGATACTCAGGAATAGATATTGATAGGTGTGTTTGGATGAATTAATCTTTCTGAAGGTAATTACAGACAGAGAGAAAAGAGGGAGTTATTTGTGGTGACTGCAGGAGGTGGAGCGGTGGGTTTGGTGCTGCCTGATGTCCTGCAAAGTTCTTCCCAGTGGAATGTAAAATTTCCCCAAATCACGTTCCTCAGGTCTTTACCTAAAGCACACTTGACTTTGTGTCTTATGAAAATGCTTCTTGTTGTGCTTAAAAGTGTAAATACTCATCTCTGTGTCTGTCTTTGAACATTACAGCGAGTTAAATAATGATTTGCAGCTAAAGCTCCTCTAGTTGCCAAAAAGCCAAGTCCTTAATGATGTCATGGAAAAGTTTATATTTCTACTACTTCTCTAGGTGTGAGAGTGTTCATAATATTTGCAGAAGACTGGCTGTGCTGCAAATGGCAGCAAAATTAAACACACTTTCTGTAGCTTGTGCTCTGTCCTCAGAAATTAGGACCAAGGCAGGAGAGGTCTGGGTGCTCTGGAAAGGGAAAACAAAGTAAGAATATCTGTGAAATCACTAAGAGGGGATTTCCAGGATATTCAGCCTGCTCCACACACCATACCCAGTGGGACTTAGCTCCCACACTGCACCCAGAGGCAGAGGTGACAAAGATATCTATTACAGATAAAAGGGTCTGAAAAGTTTGAAGGGAAGAAGCTTTTCATCAAATAAAGTTTATTTATACCCATATAATTCAGCAAAGCAGTGAAAAAGAAAAGCATATTTTATTCTAGTTTTAAAAAATGAAAATTCCTATGTTTAAAATAGAGAGATGCACTGTTTTCAGATTTAAAGGAAAAAAAAAGTTAAAATTCAGGATAAAAATATAATTGTATTTTTCTAAAAGGAAGGACAACAGACACAATATAATCACTAAACTCCTTTTGGGATAGCAGCTAAGAAAGCAAGGATAATCATTGCATATATGGGATGGGATCACCCACTGCCTGGAAACCAAATATATCAAAAGATACAGGTACAAGACAGGAAATGATGCTTATTATGGTATTAAAATGATGAGAAACACACAAAAAAATGTGAGCGCAAAGCCAGAATAAGGACTGGGGTAACAGAAGTAATGCTGTCTCCCAGATGACTGGACCGTGGCGAGAAATACAATATACATGATGAAAATATAAGCTGGTATTTTCAACACAGGAGTAAGAATTCATATTTCGAGTGAGCCAACAGTTGCACATTTCCTTCAGCACTGAAGGTTATTTTGAGGTATGAAAAAGATGAAAGATAAGACTTTGCTCTCAGACAAATCGATTTCATTAACGACACTGGGTTGCGTGTGTGTAGCACAAAACATCCTGGTCTGCTGGGAAGATGTTCCAGTGAGAACAAATATCAGGATTATCCCAAAAATAGTGAGAAAAAGGGCCACAGATGAACCATGCTCTTCCTGGTTTTTAGCTGGGCTGAATCCAGGGAGCTGCCATGTACCCCAAGAGAAGCCTCTTATAATTTGGCACATGATAAGTGTTGAGTTATATTAGTTATAGATAACTTACATAAGTTGTTACAAAAGACTAAGCTACTGAAAAGTATATGGAAAGCTATATTATTTAAACTATATTATTTAAACAAGCTATAAGTTACTATAAACTAATATAACTTTATATATAAAATATAGTTTTAGATCTAGAAACTAAAATATAGTTTTATATCTAGAAACTGTTAGATATAACTTTTTAGGTCATATATATGTAAATTAATAGAAACAAGAGAGGCTGAGATTGGTGCTGGAGACGGATCCTACTTTGTAAAAGTTAAAAGGGGGAGAAAACCGCCACAAAAGGGAGTAACTCCTATGGAATGAGGATTATTTGCCACAGTCCCACATCCCACGTATCCCCCCCTGGGTGCCCAGGGAGGCAGTGCCAGCAGATGACCCCTGCCCGGCACAGGCTCTGCGTGCCCACCCCCATCTCCCAGGGGAGGGAAACACTTTGGACACGGGCTGGGAGGAGAAGGCTGCCTGCCAAGTTTACTTTTCTTGGAATAAGCGCTCTCTTGGATGAGCTGCGCGCAGGAGGAGTGGGGAGTCCGGGGACTGAGCGGAAACTGTCGCGTAACTCGGGCTTTGGAGAGAGCGGCCCCGAGAGCTGCGGGGCAGGGGGGG
>NW_008239771.1:208943-319885 GCF_000691975.1 Corvus brachyrhynchos
TGGTCCCGCACCAGCACGGGCTCCTTCCCCTGCCGCTCCCGGAGGGCTTTTCCAGCTGCCCGAACTCTGCTTGCCCTCTCTCCAAATGAAGTCCCAGGACTCGCAGAGGAGGCTCCTGCGAAAGCACGCGATGATCGCCCGTGGCCATTCTCAGCTCTGGCTCGCTCTCTGCACCTTTGGGCTGGCGCTGCTGGGGGATGTGGCCCGGGCTGTCCCCATGGACGATCAGGATTATTACCTGCAGGAAATTACCAACAGGGATCATTATTACTCCTTTCCATATCCTGGGGAAGAGTTCTTTCCTTTCACGGAGCAGCCCGGAGAGGAAGGACCTATCCGTGCTGCAGAGGCAGAGGAGCGCCCAGGGTTCAAACCGAGCAGGAAGGAGTTAAAACAGAAGAAAAACAACAAAAAAGGAAAATCCATTATTGAAACGCCACCAGGTAACTTTCCACCTTCTCCTCCAGAGTTTGGAGTCTGCTGAATCTCATGCTGACTGTGACTTTTAGCATTAATGAATATCCAGTTAATGGCAGTCTTGGTAATAATAACAATAAATGCGGTTGTGGTGATGATGATGGTAACACATTAAATTTTAATATCCCGCAGAACAGACCTGCAGAACTTTTACAGACTTTTCAACTCTTGCCCTTTCAAGTAAAGTGATTATTTCGGAGTCGGAATGTATTAATTCTGCTGTACTCTGGCTAGTCTGTGGGCTTTTCCTTCTTAATTATTCTTAATTACACTTGGCAACTGGCTTGCTGTGAAAGCTGCTGCTCTATAAGCAAAAGAACAGAGACAGATTTCATAGTAAAAGGTGATTATGTATAGTGACATCTCACCTTACCCCCTGTCACTTCAATCTGAGAGGTTTCTGAATTAATTTCAATTCTAAACCTGTGAATTTCTCTGAGATTTCACTTTGAAGCCCCCCAGAGGAAGATATGTAAATAGAGATCTTCCTGTAAAAGGCTAAGCCCTAACAAGCTCAATTTAATTATAGACCCGTAAAATAAAGAAATTAAACAGCAACAGCAATGCCTTATAATAAAGAGGACACCCTTAATTCCATTTCCTAAAGTTTGCAGAAACTTGATCAGCTTTTACCACCCATTGTTCCCATTAACACCTAATTGCACCACCCCAAAAGATTAATTCCTTTCTGTGTTCCCTGACTGTCTGGTAGGTACTTTACTGGTTTGGGATACTTAGGAGTGAGTTTGGTCCATGAAGTTTAGAGTTGTAAAATTTGGGGCCAAATCTCACTTCCCTACAGCTGAGCTCCCCTTTACTTCAGGGGGAAACTTCATGTTAATGACTGGGGTATATGGCACAAAATTTGTGATTTAGAGCCATCAGTACAGCAAAACAGAGGATCAGGGGTTGTAGAGTGGCTTCAACTTTGTCCAGTTACATCCAGCAGATAGCAAACAAAATATTTTAAATTTACTGTTAACACTAACTGAATTAATTAACATTTGAGCAGCAAAGATATGGGCTTTTATACTAATAAATAACGATAAGAAAATGTAATTTCTAACATCTGGAAAAGTGTTTGTGGAGCAGGCAGCGTGGCTTGCCAGGGTCACTCAAGGCAGAAGTCAAGGGGGATGATGGCAAATGCACCTTGTCCAGGCAGCAGAGACGGGAGACATCGGTGTCCCTGTCCCCTCAGGGACGAGCAGCCATGCAGCAGCTTCCCAAGGGGATGATAGCATCTCAAGGACTGGCTTATCAGGTTTACTATCCCAGTATGGTCATTGCAGTCTACGTGAGATCATCTGAGAGAGTTCTTGTTTCAATGTGTCATTTGTTTGTTTTTTTTAAATTAAGGGAAAAAAGGCTCTGCTTTCCACCTCGGCAGACTGAATCAGGCGGATTATGACAGGACAAGGGGGAATCACTTCCCATTGCCAGAGAGCAGGGATGGATGGGATATTGGGAAGGAATTGCTCCCTGGGAGGGTGGGCAGGCCCTGGCACAGGGTGCCCAGAGCAGCTGGGGCTGCCCCTGGATCCCTGGCAGTGTCCCAGGCCAGGCTGGACATTGGGGCTTAGAGCCACCTGGTACAGTGGAAGGTGTCCCTGCCCATGGCAGGGGTTGGCACTGGATGAGCTTCTAAGATCCTTTCCAACTCAAACCATTCCATAAATTTATGACCATGGGAAACACTTGGATTTTAAAGCTCTGTAATTAGGCAGCAGGTTATTGATTCCTCTTTGTGGTGGAGACAATAGAGATTTCCATCCTGTGATGGGATGTTCTGTGGTTCATCTCTGCTTTTACCTTTCCTGTTGGCTTTTTCCCAATTTCCCCAGCATTTGGGGATTCACACTTGCTCCAAACCTGACAGTGATGAGAATAGAGTCCAATCCATGAGGGCAAAGTTCGTTTATCTTTACAGACTTGAATCTTCCTCATTCTCCACCTGCTACACTGAGCACAAGGGCAGAGGCTCATGATGCACCACCAAAAGCAGCTAGAAGTGGCTCAGTCCCTCCTTCCACAGCAAGTTTGGGCTCTTTGGACACAGCTGAGCTTTTCAGCTTTCACCAGCCATGTGCAATAAGAGGTTTCAAAGCCTCTGAGCTTTTAAAAAAATCACCAGAGGTACAACAGGCAACTGATCTCCTCCACCAAACTCCTTCTCCTTGATCCAGGATATGGGTGCGTGACATCAACTCAGCAAACTGGCTGCTGGGCTTATTCCTATGGGAAAATTCAGTGGATTTCCCTGGGAGCAGCTGAACAATTTTGACTGCCATGGGCACAATAAGCCCTGAGGTGAATGCCCAGTGAGGAGAACGGTCACCATTTGTTACAGATGTGAGTGAAACCAGGACAGTTTTAGCAGGAAGTGTCAGGCAGTTTGAGCTGCAGTGTTAAAAGTTCTGGCTATAATATTTCAAATTTCTCCTTCCTCCTCACCCAAAGGCAGGCAAGGGCCAGGTCCTGCCAGGGCAGTAACTCTGATGCTTAGTGCCATGTCCCCAGGGATCAGTTTGGAATGAAGATCTGAAAATGTGGCCCTCACAGAGATGTTTAAGTACTGATACATACCTACATTTACTCACATTTGGATGTTTAGAGGCCAGCTAGAAACAATAACAACAGCTGTCAAACAGATATCAGTGAATAATACCGTAAATCTGCCTGAATAAGGATGTGCATTGTGCTTACATGTACACAACTGTATTTATGCATCCCTCCAGAAGTGGAATTACTTTATTGGCCATGCAGTAAATACCAAAATTTGGGGTTTGTGAGGCTCGCTGGCAGCCAGGACATGCGGGATTTATTAGTTGTAACAAACAATAGCCTGGCTGGGAGCTGGGATGGAGGAGGAGGAGGAATGGGAATGTGTGATGTGCCCTTTGGCTGAGCAGCTGGTCCTGATCAGCCCCAGCTTTGAATCAAAGTGGAAATCAACCGGAGCAGTCTCAAGGACATGGCACTAAACAGATGACACACACTCAATTTATTTCATCTAATTACTGGAGGTGGCCAGAATATAGATATTTGCAGTATGTGAAATATTAATGTAGAAGGAAATCCAATTGATGCCAGTGGGTTTGCAATTTTTTTATTTAAAATATTAGAATCAATATTTGCAAATACTCGATCCACGTAAAAGTAAAAAGTATCAATTGTCTCCTTGCTCTTTAAAAGCCTCATAAATTAAGTGGTAATAGGTCATCCTTGGAAGGCAAACAGTTGGATTGACGGGTTTTGTGCATCTATAGAGATTTCCATTTTCTAATTCCATCCTTGTTTGTATAGGCCTCTGTCCAAAGCCCACTCAAATCAATGGAAAGAGTCTTGTTAACATCAATGTTTTGCTTTTATGAGGCTTTTAATAGAGTTTGATATATGGTGCCTCAGCTACCATCTGTGGGGCAGATCTCTTCAGTCTGGGGGTCTGACTACAGGCAAAAATTCATCATAAAGAGATTTATGGGGCTGAAGTGCCCTATAACACTCCTTAGTGTGGCCCAGATCTGCCACAATGAAGTCTGTAATTATTTTGATTTGATTTTCAAAACTTAAACTTGTAGTTCTTTTTCTGGCCATACCTCAATTCTGAATGCATTTAGAAAATAGAGGAGTAATATTTATTTATATGGCAGTGCTCAAAGTGGGGCTTAGAGCACATTTGTTCTGTATTTCACAGATCTCCCAGTGTTTCATCTCTGCACAACCCAACATTTGTCTGTGTTTAGCAATCAGGATTTCCTTTGTCTCATCTTATTTGGTGCTTTCCCCAGGCTTGATGAAACTCCTCAGATATGTCACTGTTTACTTGCCCCATATTTGTTTATTTTCCTGCAATGCTGCCACCTGTTCAACAATGCAATTCTTAAGGTTTTTGGTTTGTTATTTCTTTTCAATTCACGTAGTGCATAGGATGAGTCAGGTCCTCTCTGGGGCATGTGTGTGAGGAGGAGTCAGTAAGGGAAGGCAAGGAGAGGATAAAATGGACGGAGCAAGCAACCATGGAAATTATCCTGCAGAAAGAGTTTGACTTTAAAAAATAGACTGATAGTACTTTAATTGAGATGTTTATCAAGATAATGAAAGCTTGGAGGGAGAGCAATGGATGAATGAGGAGGGAAAGCTGAATCACAGGGATGCTGTTCAGGAAAAGCTGGAGATATTTTGGTGCGAAATGGGGGCGGAGATCTGACGAGTGTGTGAAGTCAAAAACATGACAGGTTTGTGGCGTTACTGGCACTCGAGTGGTGATTTTGTTCACTAGAAAGAAGAAAGGAGAGAGTGACACATAAGGCATTGAACTGACAGCTGAAAGCACTTCAGAAGTGGTCACCAAGATACACCAGCACAGTGTTTCTCATGTGCTGGGTAACCTCAGTGCTGCTCTTTTCTAGTCCTTTGGTATCCCCTCTCTTAAACCTTCCCTCTCTGAGCAGCCCAGACAAAGAGGAGCACTCCTGTGACCTAGAGCATAGATTTTAATTTTAAAGCTTTTGCTTAAACTTCTTATAATAGGGACTTTTAAGAATGAACTTGCTGGCCCTAGGTGGAAATCCCATGAATTTTAATATGACCTGTATTGCATCCTAATTGCCATATGTGACAAGCAAAGATGGAAACATGTGGCTTTTAATGAGCTTTCTTTCATCTACCAGCCTCTATTTTCTCCTCAGCTCTTCTAAAATATGTAGGATAGTGAAGTGTTCACCATTCCATTTAAGAGCCCATGCTTTAAAAAATGTCACAACAAAAGAGGACAAGGGATGACTAAGAATGAATAATGAGCAGTACCCTCAAAATTGGTCAAACCTTTTTGATTAGCATCATTCTTTACCCATGGCTTCAATGAATAATGTAACATGAGAAAGAAAATAATGGGAATAAACACATTTGATTACGCCAGAGAAAACCACTTTCAAAGATAATTCTTCCAGCAGCCTTCTCTGAATTCAACCTCATGTTTAAGATGAGAAAAATGTCTCTTTAAAAAAACCTCTTTAAAAAACGGGATGATTTCACTGAATAGATTTTTAATAGTCTGAATCTGAGCCTAGACTTGCTCCTGAAGTGCCAGCACAATATGAGACACTCATTAGCTGAATTCAGTCTTGGGGTTTAATGTTATTATCTGTTCAGTGAGCTGGCTAGACAGGTCAATCCCATGGCTCACAACCAAATTTCACTTATTTCTTTTGGGTTTGGAATGAACGTTTCTGTTAGTTATGTGAACTTTGAATATGTCAGAAAGATGAACTAGTGGAAGTAGAAGCTGTGGTACAGAAGAAGTAATTTCCTGAATTTTCAATACCTGAGCTGGCATTTTTAAGTCTTGCCCAATTCACTGTCTGTGTAAAAAGCAAACTACCAAAAGATTGGTGGTCCGAACACAGAGTTGGGATTTAAGTGTCATATTCACACAGTGGTTTCGTGATTTTATTGTTATTATGCAAAGGATGCTCTAGGTTTGGTCTTGACAGGCTCTGCTGAGGTGATGTCTTGTGGGATTATGTGGTTTATGGAAATATAAATATGTGCCTTTAACACTGGGTACGCAAGGAAAATGGGAACAAGCAAAGCTCTGATCTAGTCAGAATTACTTGCCTTTTAAAATGCACTTTTAAATTCAGTGCCTGGACAATGAAATGAGGATGTTCAGAGGAAACTGTGGGCAACCCAAAGATGAGTCTCCACCACTGCTGCTGTCTGATTATTTTCCTGATGACAATTCCTGAGCCACAGCTCACTGAGCTCATTCGTCTCTTTCAGGGTCAAGCCTTGCTCCTCTAGTGTCTTTTTCTGGCTATTTCAGCTTCAAAAGCTGTTTGGTGGGCTGTTTGCATATCTAATCAAGCAATGAGAAACACCTACATTAAACCATTAGTAAAATATACTGCAATGTTAATTCATTACTTCTGATGCAACCACAATTATAATTTCCTTGTGGCACAGCAAAAGGAACATTTATGATTCCATTCCCCTGTGGTTTTAACATCCCACTGTGGGCAAGAACAGGGTATTCTGGAAGTCTGCTGTGTGCTGGAAGGGATGGAGCACTATCAGAGAGGAGCAAGGCGTTTTATTCTTCGTGCACTCACCAGGGAGGGCTAAATCAACTTGACAGGTGTAAAAGGAAAACTGTTTCTCTTTTCTACCCGTAGCTAAAAATGGCAACAAAAAAAATGGTGAGAAAAACAAGAATAATGAAGAGATGCCAGATGGTGACTCAGAGAGTCAGAGTGCCTGTGAAGGCATCAGAGGAAGTGTGTGGGGATCACTTGAGGCATCTTCGGAGCTCTTGGGTTTAGCTGTTAATCTCTCCAGCCCTGCCCGAGTTGAATTACAAAGGATATTCTGGTGAGTCTGCTGACAGATATCTAAAGTCCTGCTTTGGACACAAAATGCTTCCCTTCTGGTGGGGAACATCCTGGTGGCAGAGAGCAAGGCCTTGCACGGTATCATTATGGGTAAAATGGAGACAAGGTAATACCAGGGCTTCATTCCTTATTTTCTCAGTGGTTTACATCATTTTTCTAAACAAAAAAGGGCTTTAAAGACTTTCTGATTCTGGAGGGGTGTTTAGAGGAGCTGTCTTATAAATGGGAATCAGCCCCAATACACTGTGAAGCATATTTTATAACAACACATTTTGAAGAATTACATGAGATTATACTAGTCTGTCAGGTGAAGAAACTCCTTTTACTCTTGCCTTAGCAGTCTGTCAGGTGAAGAAACTCAGGTGAAGAAACTCCTTTTACTCTTGCCTTAGGAAGAGTGAATCATTTCCTATTGTGACACACAAATGCCCCCCAAACCTGCACTGCCTGGGCTCTGGGGGACTGTGTTGCTGGGATTTGGCATTGCAGAAAAGTGACAAAAAGCTGGCAATCTCCAGAGGACCACAGTGACATCCAGTATCTGTGACTCATGGCTGGAGCTGAGCAGATTTAGGAGTGAAAGTGCCCAGTTACAGGATTAATCTTCTGTTTTGGTGTGGTTGCTTACCTGTAAATGAACAGGCCTGTAAATAATAGTAAATAATAGTTCTGCTCCTGCTTTCACACAAGCATTAGCAGGATGCTGTAATTGCAAAAGTGCTGCTGCATCCAACAGGCCAAGAAAGGATCACAGTAAAAGCTCTGTGCAGAAGTTAAACATAGTTTGTAGTTGCATGTCTTTTAAATTCCTTATGCTACACATTGTATCTGCTCTGTAGTTTCTAGCTACTGACATAGAAAATATTACTTTCAAAGTGAACAGTGGAAGTGATTAAATGAGCTTTTTTATGGGGGAGGTTAATTGCTTACAGATTTATTTTGTGGTTTACATTTTTTTTCTTAATGGATTGCCCGACAGATTTCTTGTGTGACTATACATCAGCCTGGGGCTGCTGGTGAATTATTTGAGGTATGTACCTGGCAGAACTGTTCTCCTGTAATCAACATGATTCCCAAACACCAAGTTCAGCTAACAACACAACTGAGATCTTCATGAAGTTGATATTAAAGAATTATGTGTATATCTATAGATATAAACTTAAAAATATGGGAATTTTGAAAGTTCTACAATGGGACCCAGTTGGGTAAAGCACCAGAGTCCTCTGGTCATGATGATTCTTCCTTTTGGACCTCAGCAGCTCATCCAGACAGTGGCTGACAGACCTTCCTAAATCTGATTTTCTTGCTTAGATTGTGGGGCTTGAGTACTGTAGATGATTTCTTCCTCACCCTCCCATAGATCACAAATTTAGTGGTTTTCTGGTTGTTTCCCTTCATTTTGGCTCTACAGGATTAGTCCTCCTGGCTGGGACGTAGAAGAGCCCCTGAGGGGGAAGCCCAAATGTCCCTGCTTGTCTTCCAGGAGGTCTGCAGACCCCATTGTTCCCAGATTTGCTTTTTAGCTGTTTCCTCATTTGAACTTTAGAAAGCAAAGCACCCTCCCACTTCAAGGGAATTGTGTTTGACAGGGGAGCTCAGAGCGAGGCCGAGCATCCCCTTCCTTTTCCACATCCAGGATTTTCGGGAAATGCCGAGCCCATCAATCATCCCGGTGTGCTGGGCCAAGGTGCTGTTTGCAGTGGCAGCAAACTGAAACCCATCTTTCTCCCTCTTTGCCAGAAAACAGAGTATTTTTATGTACTCCCCTTCAGAGATACAGTGGTTTATGATGACAGGTTTATGGCTCCTCACGACTTTCAGGATGCTCCTAAAACATCTGTCAAAGGAAGGGAACAGTTCAAAGTATCTTGGCAGAGCTGATCTCAAACCTGGATGTCAGCACTCCCTACACCACAGGTACAACCACCCCTTAGGCCAGATTTGGCTCTAACACACTCTTTTTTCCCCCCCTCAAGATAATTTTCAATAGTGTAATGAATTTTCCCATGCACAAGACAGAAGCTGTCTGAAAACAAGGGACCAGACCTCAATCTTCCCAAAAATGTTTCACTGACTGATAACAGAACCTATGATTTCAACCAAACAGCCTTTTCATATGTGATTGCCTAAAAATAGAACTTCAGCCCCTAACAACATGATTTTTCTCCTTTTTGCCCATAGTTGTTTATGCACTGAAAAATACAGTCAAAGCTTGGACTTGATGATCTTGGAGGTCTTTTCCAGCCTTAATGATCCTGCGATTCTAAGTTACAGAAGGCATTGCAGAGACAGTTAAAATTGTGTTTGTCATCACAAACTGGATGGCAAATGCCCTATCCCAGAGGACAGAGCCAGTTTTATCCCAGAGTATGTAGACCGCACTGTCTTTAAATTCCAACCAAAAATTCCACTGAGAACTCTGCCAAAAGTAAATCTGGGCTGTATATGGTCTATGTAGGTGCCTGGCGGGGAGCCTGGAATTTCCCCTGGTAAATCTGGAGTGGATTTGGATTTGTTGCAGGATGGGGCTGACCCAAGAACGTGGGGATGTGTCCCAGTCTTCAGTGCAGGTCCCTGGAGCAGGAGGCTTCCCCCAGGTGAGGCCAGAGCTCTTATGCTGCTGAGGAGTAGAGGGATGAGGAGAGGAGTAACCAGGCCCAGCACACACCCCAGCTGAAACAAAGAGAAGAGTTTCTCACAGCTCTTCTGGGGGTTATTTTGTTCCTCAGGCTCCTCTGGATAATTCTGGATCTCAGCAGAGGACTGCAGTCCAAAACTCCTGCAGGATCCCCACATGAGTGGCCCCACATCTAGTCCAGTTCCTTTGCATCAGGTATTTCATTAGATACATGGAAGTGACAGAAAGGGCCCCCAAAAATCTTGATTCTGTCTGGTAGTGGAACAAAGGATTGGGGAATCACATACAGAGACAGAAATGTGAGTGAACTCTGAGCCTTCTTCCAAAGCCCTTTGAAAATGCTGACCAAGTGAGTCCAGGTAGTGCAGAAGCCAAGAGATGGATGAAAGGCAAGAGCCTCACAGAAGGAAATGGATGAATTCCTCAGCTGCCAAACTTGCAGGAATGAGGGCTGAGGGACCTGAGGCTGGTAGCAATGGAATATAAAATCCTGCTGACACATCTGATTTGTTCCATATTCCAAATAAGTACTTGGCTTTTTTGGTGCTTGAATGCAAGTCAAATGGCAATCAGACATGTAGACCCCCTGCTCTCTTACAAGAAGAATAAAATGGGGAACTTTTTAAAATATGATAAAAAAAATGCTGGTATGGAGTTAGTGCAGATAAAATGCCACAGAACTCTTTGAAAAAGTGGACAGAAAATAGCACAGAGCTTTTCCTCTGCAAGCCTTTCCATATTTCTTCTCATTGATCCTGAATCAGATTTTTTTCCTTTCCAATTAGAAAGTTGAAAAATGAGGAGTTTTATGCTCAGGGAAGCTTGCCTTGAAGCTTTCCCTATTCCATGGCTTTTCAAGTGCAGAATACCTACAGTTAGAAAATACTTTTGGCTCCTGTGGATGGGAAGCAGGATGGGCTCTCCAAGGCAGCACTGGAGTTAAAAAGTCCCAAATCATGACCTGCACTTTTCACATTAACATGTTGATGTTTTGCAGTGGAGATGAATCTCTTGGTGACAATGTGGGCACTTTTCTCCAGGGAAAGGACATCAAACCTCACTGGGCAACTGGTAAAAATTAGAGTTTATCCTGAGCTCTCCTCCTTGGGTCCACAGGCTGGGAAATGTGTTGCCTTCAGCTTGGATTTTTGGGCTTTCAGCCTGGAGCAGGCAGACATGAATGCATTCAGTTTTATACTCACTAATAACTCACATTCCAATTCATTTGGAGTTCCTGACACACTTTGCTTTGAACCAGTGAAGCCTCCAATGTGCTAAATGTGGAGCCTGTGATTATGAGCCTTTGCTGGATCTCGGCTGAATTGTTAAACAAAGCAGAAAAGATGTTTGGACAGGATGAATTTTGGGAATCTTTTGCGGGCTGCATAAGGCTGCACAACCATAGGAAGCTGGAATACGGAGAAAGGAGCTCTGAACACTCAGGGCTGGAGAGGTGCCCACCCTCAGAAATATTTGTCTGAACCTTGCTTGAACTGCTTTATCTCCTTTGCTTTGGAGCTGGAGCTTCACACCGACCTCCCAGCTGAAGCTCCAGTCCTTCCCTACAATCCTCTCAGAGTTACCAAAAGCAATGTCCTTCTCCATTTTAGCATTTCTCTTTCTGCAGGCAGGAAGCTCAGAGAAAATGCTGAGTGTTCAGAATTTTAAAGGTGTTAACCAAGCTTTTAAATCCACTGAATCCTGGTGCTTGCTTGGAGGCATTTTAAAATTTATTTATTGAGTTATTTCCCTAAGATGAGTTTTCCATGATTAGTTTGAAGGCAGGTAGAGAGGAGAAAGTTGAACAGAGAGACTCTGGTATGTCCAAATGCCATCTTCACAATGGACACATGAAAGCTAAAAAGTCCCCTGAGAGCTGAAACCCTTGGGAAGATGAACAAAAACTCAGGGAATCACACCTGAGGAAATGTGGGAAAGGGACAGCCTGGCTGCAGAGGGGGCTTTCTGAGCTCCTTAAAAATCATGCCTTTCTCTGAAATTACTTTAGGGAGGAACTGATTGCCTTTGCAAGCTGGGCTCTGTCCTTAGATTTTCCGTGTTTTCCTGTGGGATTCCTGTGCTGCCCTGGGGTTTGTGTCCCGTCAGTGAGCCCAAATGCCAGTCAGAGACCTCTTCCCAAGGGAAGCATCTCTCCTGAACCCCTGCAATTCCTCTACTCTTTCCTTTTTTATTTATTTCTGGGGTTTGGGTTGGGGTGTGGGTTTTTTTGGTTGTTGGTTTGGTTTTTTGCTTTTTTTTTTAATAAAAGAGAGTAATCACACTTCAATCCAGGCCTGGATTTGATTTTCTCAGATCTCAGAGGTTTAGTTATTTTTTGAAATGTTGCTTCTTGGTGCTTTGAACTCTTAAATCCTCTGCTCTCAGGGTGCTTCTCAAGGGTGCAACAGCTTGGACATAGTGGGCTTTAAAGGGAAGAAGAAAGCTCTGTTATATGAGTTCCTAAATCTTTTGCTTTTCTGCACTTCTGGATACATCCAAAGAACCTCTGGTTATTTTCTGTGTGCACCTGGCCAATTTTTCATCCCTTCACTGAAGCAGTGTTCCACTGTTCGGGCATCTAAATGTATAAGTTGCTTCTGACATTTTAATTCTGTCTTAGAGCTGTCCATCCAAGAATGCCCAGTCTACCAAATGAATAATCAGTTAAATAAAAAAGAGTGAGAAGCAGACAACTCAACCAAACTAATTTTTTTTTTTTACTCTGCTCTAGAAATTACAAATTGATTCCTTTTTAAGGGTTGGGAAGGAGTACAAAGCTTGAGTTCAGGTTAATTGTAACCACACAACTTTCCTCTGGAATCACTCTCTGAGCAAGAGCTCCAGGCACTATGATAACTTCTATGCCTTATGAGAAGTGTTTGGGTTTATTAATTTCTCTTGTTATTTCACATGCAATAATAACAACAGATGTGATGCTAGGAAAAAAAGTATAAATGTCTAAATTTGCTGGAGCAAACACACCAGGTCTTCATAAAACTCAGACCTTACACTTTATAAAAGGTTTTAAAACCTTTGGAGTTGGATTGGTTTGAGGTATTTCCTGTCACAGGCTCCTTATGTAGGTCGAGTATTTATCCCAGATGTGCAGCCTGGCAGAGGGCTGGGCAGGGAGGGAGACCAGGGTGACAGCTCAAACTGACCCTGGGGCTGGAGCACTGCCTCCCAGCCATGCCCCCTCAGTGCTGCTGGAGGAGAAGGGGTGGGAATTCCGAGGGGTGAGGGCTGGCTTGGCAATCCCAGCCCATTTTTGAGGGTGTTGCTTGTGCATGGAGCTGTGTTTGCAGCCGTGTGCTCAAACTTTAAGGTCACCACTGAGGAGCAGCACATTGTTGGGAAGATTTCAAACAGACAAGGATGAGTTTTACCCAAGGCAGCAGAGGAGGACTGATGATCAGGTCAGAAGGATGATCCTATACCACTCACCCAGGTCTCACTGCAGATACAGACTGCTGCTAGCCTGCATTCTGTTGGTAATTTGAGTATTTTTAGTTTTAATCATAAAAATATGAAAGATGACATCTCGACTCTCAGCTGAGTAATGACTCTCGGCTGCCTAAAGGCACAGCTCATGCTACTTCATCAGCCTGCCTCTGGAGTTTTCTGGCTCCCATCAGGAGCTAAATCAGAAAGCTAAACTGAGTCAGAAAGCTCAACCAGTAGAAAACAGCCTATGAAACCCAAAGCTGAAGAGCCAAGTGATTCTATCCACATCCATGATTTACTCATGTTAGGCTTTGAGCTACATCATCAAAGGAAGTTAATGCGTCTCTTTCAGTATCATTTTCAACTCATTTTCTGCCTTGTTGAGAAGTAAAAAAAATGCAGTTTTGTCTGTGCTGGAGCTTAACTGGATTAAAATTTGAATACCATTAAGTGGAACTGACTGGGAAGTGCCTGATTCCAGCCTTTCTCAAGTGTAAATTTAGCACTTGGGAGTGGAGGTGACTGTAGTAGCGGGGATAAAATTTAATGGCTTGTCACTACTAATGAGAACTTCACAGTTTCTCAAGTTTTTCCTGCTCTGTGTGTGTGGGCTTCACATGTGTGCTCAGGAGAGTGAGAATCTGAAATCTGGGTGATATCAGAGTGGTGCCATTTATTCCAGTGGAATTAGGCATTTCCAGAGGATTTCTGAAGCTGTTCTTGTGTATCTCAGCCCCAGGTGAGCAATTCTGATCCTCAGGGTGGAGCATTTACAGCCCCTTTCCTGTGTCCTCCCACTTGGATACTTCCTTTGGGCCACCTTAAATCCATGTTTTGCTCCAAAAGCATGGCTGTGCTGCAAAATCCTGAAAAAACAGCCAGAACTCCCAGTAAATGTATATTTCTAGGACCAGGAGTTATAGATACTTTCCAGTTTATGTATGTTTAAGGAATTTCATGACCGTGCTGTCACCCTGCCCAGTGAATGTGCCATACCAACTATGGATATATTGGATATATTTACTGCTTTATAAAATTCCTACTACAGCCTGCATGGAGGGGGAGGGAAATAATTGCACCACGAGCCAGTTTTGTACTCATACAACTTCTTATATATTTATCCTGTTTTTGGTAAAATGCACTCAAGTGGGATTGCTAATGTGATTAAATTTGAGCACTTCTAAGATGTCTCATTTATTGAGCCGGGGTTGTATCTTAAGATCAGAGTTATTTCTGTCTTGGTTTTGTGCTTGTTAATGGTATTCCAAGTTTCAGTGTTTATTTTTAATGGCTACAATTAATGCTCTCAGTGTAGAATCTTTGCTCTTGCAGTACACCTCAGTGACCTGGTATTTTTAGCTATTTCTGGCACGAAGATGTGTTTTTAATGGTAATTTTTGTCCTATACCCAGCCATTGTGCAAGTGGTCTGTCTCAGTTTTGTTCTCCATTTTTTTGGCTAAGTCTGTTTGCTTGGCTCTGGAAAAAAGAGGATTGTTCTCATTTTTGATGGCTGCACTCAGTTTTGTGGCTTTAGCCACAAAAAAAAGTTTTTTCTGTGCTTTAGAAAAAAGTCAGGGAAGACAGTTTAAAATTAATAGCACAGAATCCAGCCTTTGTCAAATAATAATAAAAAGTTAAGAACTGATATGATATTTTTCAGAATGGATTTCTTTTTGGCCATTAAAGATAATATGTTCTCTTCAGCGTGATTAAATTAAATACTCTGTAGAGAAAGGGGAGGTCTTTTCAGGTGTGGGTATAAATGGGAGGGTACCTTGTGCCACATCACAGGTCCCATCCTCTGCCAGGCTGGTGGCAGGAGAAGGCAGCTCAGGGAATGAATGTGATGTCTGGAGTTTAGATGAGCCTCTTGAGTCTGAAGGCTTGGCCAGAAAACTCCCAGGCACTCTGGAAACTCCTGCTTCCAGCTGTGCCAGGAATAATAGAAGCTCTTCCTGCTAAATGATTTGTTGCATCTCGAGCCAGCCACAACCTGCGCTTGTGAGAGAGCAAAAATGTGAAAAATAAGGAAAGAAAATGAAAAAGTGTATTTTCTGAACCTCTTTTGGTTTCATGTCAGACATGACCTAAAGAACCCAATAATTTATTCTTTTATTCTTAATTTATTCTTTATCTGTTTTTAAATCTTCAAGAGCAATCATAAGAATGAGTGTAGGTTGCAGTGCTGGGATAAATATTTCCTCCTGAGAGAAGTCCCTGATGTTGTAGCCCTCAAAGAAGCATTTGTTGGTTGTCCTAGAAAAATATACAGCTTCAAGGCAACATTAACCAATAATTAATGAGCTCTTAGGATAGGAAATGTTGGCACCTCCTTAATTCTTTATTTGATCTTCGGTCTGGGACTATAATTCAGCATTTTAACTTCGGTGCAGGGGATTCCTCGTAAGTACACTTTCCTTGCTTTGCTCTCGTGGTGCTCTGGGAATGGGGTTTTCAGAAAAAGTAAATAAAAAGCAAAATGTGTGTGTTCGAGGAACTTTCACCTGCCTTGAGATGCTGCTTCAAATGATCTGGGGTGTAGAGTGATTGGGGGCCTGAATTCAGGCCAGAAAGCACACTTGTAATTGTTAGCAATACTTCAGATACGAGCAGAGTCAGAAAACCACTGAGACTGAAATCCATGGACATTGTTCCAGGGAAAAGCTGGGCCATAGCAACTGTAGAGTGTGAGTCATGAACATCTGTGGGAATTTCACACTTCCATGATCACATCACCAAAACAGCAACATTTAGAGACCACATTTGCACCCCCCCAATGCCCTCAAAAACAAATATACAATATTTATATGATATATATATATCAAATTGTTTAGAAAATGGAAAACTTTACTGTGTTTAACTCAGCCCCTACAAAGGCTGTCCCTCACAGAAAAGCAATCAGAAGATATTTTCAGCAAGGTGAAAGTCATCAGAAATGTGCTTTTACTGTTATTTCACCTTGCAGGTGCATTGCAGCATTAAAGTACTTTGCATACCTGTGACCTAAGCATAACTTTAGCCACAGAAATTAGACTGCCAGAGTTCCCATTAAAAGTTTCTGCTGTTGGAAGATGAATTATCAACCAAACTTTTCATAGGAAAACCTCTAAATTTAGCTGCAAGGGCAAAATTTATGATATTGGCCTCATTAAGAATTTTTATGCAAGACCATAAAGACCTAAGAATAGTATGAATAGTATAATGAGCATTAAAGTCTTAATTCTCACAAAGTACAAGAGTATTTACACTTATTTCTGTGCTTAATTTAGCTCTATCAGTAGCTTCACAGTTTTGCATCTTAACTGCACGTTGGAGTGTTTTGTTTAAACAAGACTTGAATCCTGTATCTTCCCATGGGATAGGAGATTGTCAGACTAGACAAAGCTGATATTTCTCCTTTTCCAGGTCCCAGTATCTCTCTGCTCATCAGGAGTTAGACAAGCACAGACTTGTAGGAATTGGAGAAGATTACAGGTATGGCTCTTAAAATATGGGCTGAGGAGGAAACATGATGCTTCTCTCTGCCCTTCCATTTGAAAAACTGGACATATTCCAAAATTGATGGAGAGCACTCCTTAAAGAAAAGGATGGTTTGTCTGCTTTGCCTCTGAAGGAGGAGGACAGAATGATTTCCTAAATGCATCTTTATTAGACACAAGAGCCATAAAAGCAATCTGGGCTTATCTGGTATTCTTTATTTAGACCAGAAGGAAATAAAATAAATGAATAATTTAGGCAAGAGTCATGAACACAAGTGTTTTCCTTGCCCTGCTCATACGTACATCCCATGGAACTGTTTCTGAGGATCCCTGCTAATACAGTTGTGTGATACAGAACAGCTAAAATTGCAGCACAGCAGCCGTAATTATGCTGCAGGAGTGAAGGAAACCAAGCTGGCTCTGCAAAAGGTGGGGGTTTTTCCCAGAGCTTCAGTGGAAGCTGTTGCAGCAATAGGACAAAGCCATCATGAGGATGAGCGCGCTTTCAAATATCCCCACACATGCTGAGATTGCAAATTGAGCCCCTGGCTTGAGGAGGGAGCTCAGCAGCACCCCCAGGTATTGATCTCGCTATAGGCAACCCTAAAATAAGAGGTAAATTCAAAATTCAAGAGATGAGATGGTGGCTGAGATAATTCCTGAGTGTTTCTCGTGCTGATTTTAAGGGACAGGGGATTTCTCACGGTGCCCAGCTACCAGAACTGCTTTAGTGCCCTCAGCTGGGACTCAGCCCCCTGGGAGAAGGAAAATTGACAACAATGGACACTGAAATGTGGCCATTTAGCATTGCTGTAGGAAAGCTGTTCTGGAATGAAAACCTCACAAGAACACACTTCCACAGACAAATGTTATTAAGTCTGAATCGAAGCTTTGTGTCTTTTCTCAGCCTGGAATTAATTGATTTGATCCAGACATCTTATTATTGTTTCTAAAGTGAATACCTACCCATGGCTGCAAATCACAAGTAAAATAACGGTTGGATATGGGCCAGGAAGAGCAAATGTCCACAGCAGCCTCTTCCCTGAACCTGCAAACTTAATGTTTGTTTTCATCTCTGAACCAGAAATGCTGTAGGTGCATTTCGTTAGTAAGTTCTTATGTACATAGGATGTGTATTTCCATGTCTCTCAAAGCCACAGCTGAATTCCCTGTGTTTTATAATGATGAAATTTTCAGCTGGTTAAAGAAACAACCAAATAACTGGGTCATTTCCAGCTGAATCCATTATGCAATCGATTCACACAATCTCTGATCGTTCCTGCTGTCCAATTTCTGTAGCTTCCCCAAGGTTTTATCAAACTGGCATAGAGAGTACAAAATTGTTAAGACAGTCTTACTGACTGGGTGGCAATTTTCATTGCTACATGAAAGATTTCTTCAAGTTAAATAAAATATATTAAAACAATACTTTAAAAAGTAAAGTTTTTATGAATGCCATAAATCAGCTTCTTTTCCTGTATGTTTTTCAAAACTAGGTTGTCCTGGTTATCTGCAGTAGCTTTAAGAAGCAGGGAACACACACCTAATTTATCCAAAATTAAATTCACAGCATGACTCAGGATTTTTTTATTTTTCAGTCGTGAAATGGCAACCTCAGGTGGATTTTTTGAATTATAATGAGTAAATAAGAGTTAATCAGAAGAGGCCATACTGAAAAGTTTGTCGCCACCATCTCTGCGCATTACAAATTGTTGTTTTGGTCTGCATGCTCCTCTTTTCCTCCCTTTATTGGTGTTGGAATCCGTAAGCATGTGGAAAACATGAATATTCCTAAAGTATTAATATTCAAATATTATGGCTAAAAATAGAAGACATCATTTTAGTTAAACCAAAATCAAAGGTCTTCTCTGGTGGAAAACTGCACAAATTCCATACATCTAAGCTGTTGCAAACAATAGTCTTGATGATTCCAAGAATACCATCCCCATGCAGAGTTACACAGATGGAAACAGCTAAAGGTCTTGGAATGCAAATCCTGTTGCTCTGCTCCCAGCTCAGGATGTCCACTGGAGAAAGAGGAGGAAATTATTTTCATTAATTTTCAATCAAGTGTTGGAGCAAAATATTCAAGTTTTTTCTTCCCAATATAAAAGATAAAAAGTTGATTTGATTTGGTGAGTTAGTGAAGTCACAGCTTAAAGTCTAGAGAAAGCAGGTGTTCTCCTCTTAATATATAGGATATATTAGAATATTAATATATATTAATATATTAATATATGTAGGATAACTGTAAAAAATAAATTCCAGGATACTCTTGAATTGGTGGTAAAGATCCTCATGATTTCACCTGGAATCTTGTTAGCGTCGATAGGACAGAGTGTTGTGAACAATGCATTGCAGACTTTCTGCCAGAGTTACCTGTTCTGCGTGTTGCAGTCCCTGCCTGCTCACACAGCCTTGGTTTCATTAACAGCTCCTGCTAAACTGAGCATTTCCTAATATTGGCCTGGTAATCTGATGCATTCATAGACAACACAAGTAATTCATCCTTGAAAAATAAAGAGCAGTCAAGTGCCTTTCTCTGAGATCCATATGAATGTTTTCTGTCTGTTACTGAGCTTCAGTTTCTCTAGAAACAGAGATAAACACCAAAACACTCAGGGAATTTTTTCAGCCTGGAAATACCCACCTTGCAGCCTAAATCCACAGGCAACCCAGGAATTTTGCAGCTTTATAGTGAATTAATAACATTTCATTCTGAATAAAACCAAACCTTCTTCTCATACCTGCATGGGCAGGTGAATGTCACTGCAGGGGACCTCAGCCCACTCTGACAGGCAGCTGCCAGGCTCAAAAATAGCCCATTTCATACAGCTTTCATCAAAATAGGGTTTTGCACAGCAGAGAGCAGGGGTGGATAGGGACTGTGCCTGTGCATCCTATGGAGCTGGGATGTGACACCTGGGGTAGCTCCACAAACCTTTGCTGCAGTTTGGTAGCAGAGAACAGGATGTGAAACAGAGACTTTTCGCCTTCTATTTTATAACTCCCAGCAGTGCCTGTAGATTTCCCCTTGGCTTTGGTAGGTGCAGCACAAACATTGAATTAAATGATATTTTACGGACCGAACATGCAAAAGCAGCTTGCTTTTATTTTCAGCTTGCCTTTATTTTCAGCTCAGACCTGGCACAGGTCGTTCTGGGTAACTTTTGGGTGCAGGGAATGTTGAGATTGTTCACAGAGGAAAATGCACCAAAGTGCAAAACCATTCTCAGGATTGCACCATGAGATTGATTTCCAAACCTCTCCTGAGGACCAAACTTGTTAAAAAAAGGCAGGCAGCTCCCAGCTATGCAATTTACTCCCAGCAGAGATCTGTCAGAGCCTGAGACTTCTTCCAGTTGGAGTATGATGAAAGATGCAACACTCTATAAGGAAATGCAATTAAAACAATCAGACAATGAAACCAAAATCCTCCCAGCTATTCCTTCCTCTGGCTTTCCTTGTACATCCTGTCTCTTCTCTGTTTTGGATAATTGAATAGAAAGCTCTTTGAAATGAGGAACTGTCTACATTTTAGCTTTTATGTAAGACTGAGATCACTGTTGGTGCTTTAGAAAATGCATTCATTTTTAGCATTTGTCTTTACTACCTCTGAAGGAGGCATTTGGCCCTGGATTTGTGTGAGAACCCTCCTAAGGATGAACGAAGCAATAGCAGCGTGAATTGACAGCATGTAACATTTTTCCAGAAGGATTTTAGTTTGTTGTGAACTAAGGAGGAGTTTGGGAAATCTCATGTCTTGCAAGTTTGTGCCTAACAATGCAAAACTGCACCTGAAAGCTAAATACAACCAGGATGAGATTGTCAGGTACATTCTCACTGCCCAGGGCGGTGGTGGAGTCCCCATCCCCGGAGGGATTTAACAGAGGTGTGGATGTGGCCCTTGGGGACAGCAGTGGTGAACGTGGCAGTGCTGAGGGAATGGTTGGACTTGATGATTTTTGAGGGCTTTCCCAACATAAATGATTCTCTCATACTTTGATAACCTCATGACATTTTGGTGAGGGATTAAAAAGCCAAACATTTTTCTGCTAATCACAAAACAGAATTTTCCCAGCCTCTTATCTTCCAAAGCCAGAGCTCCAAGCACTGGTTTGCTAAAGTAATAGCATTTGCTTTTCTGTCCTCAAGGATGTGAAGAATTTGGGGCTTAAAGACGTGGTCCTTGGTTCAAAATTGCTCTGTTTGTGCTTAATCACCACCTCTGCAGAGCTCAGCTCTCGGGCTCCCAGACCTCTGTAACAGATGCTATTGTGCACCGGGAGGGACTCTGAGTGAAGTTTCCAGAACAGATTTTAATTAGAAACATAACTTCATACAGTAGCTTGGAACGAGTACAGGGAGGGAGAAAAAAATCCAAGCAAGTGATGGAAAAGAAAACACCAAAAAGAAAAATAAAAGGGCGTTTCAGTGGTGTTTTGTACTGAAAAGCACTTGACAGGAAATACTGTGCATATCAGTGAAAAACTGAGGCATAGAGCAAGCAGTAATAACTCTCTGAGCCCCTGAAAATGGTGTAAATCTGCGTTGCCTCATTGATTTTCCGAGAGCTGCCATTTCTCATTGACCTCAGCACTGCTGTGCTCGTTTATCCCAGGGAGGACCCCGGCCAGCTTGGCGCTGCTGAAATCCAGAAACTTTGAATACTTGTTTGTTTTGTGTTGTTTTGTTGTTGTGGGGGTTTTTTTGTTGTTTTTCCTGTTTAATTAAAATTTAATCAATCTTTTGTTTTGTAGATTGCCCTCCACTTGGTCTAGAGACATTAAAAATTACTGACTTCCAGCTCCATGCCTCCACAGCAAAGCGCTACGGCCTCGGGGCCCACCGAGGAAGGCTCAATATTCAGGTAACATCAATTTTTCCCCTAAGTGGGAGCATGGCTCCAGGTTGTGCTGCTGAATAAAGAGAACCAGTGGATAGTTATTGGTTCTGACTGCTTTGTCAGCTCATGTAATGCAAATGAAGGGGAAACACTGGCACTGTAGAAGTGAGTAGGTTTGATGGATAACCTTTGGGTTCGTGGAAAATCTCCAAAGTTGGTGTAATATATTAATATATGTAGGACAACTGTAAAAAATAAATTCCAGGATACTCTTGAATTGGTGGTAAAGATCCTCATGATTTCACCTGGAATATTGTAAGGCTTGAGCACACTGGGAAAGGACAGAGTGTTGTGAACAATGCATTGCAGAGTTTCTGCCAGAGTTACCTGTTCTGCGTGTTGCAGTCCCTGCCTGCTCACACAGCCTTGGTTTCATTAACAGCTCCTGCTAAACTGAGCATTTCCTAATATTGGCCTGGTAATCTGATGCATTCATAGACAACACAAGTAATTCATCCTTGAAAAATAAAGAGCAGTCAAGTGCCTTTCTCTGAGATCCATATGAATGTTTTCTGTCTGTTACTGAGCTTCAGTTTCTCTAGAAACAGAGATAAACACCAAAACACTCAGGGAATTTTTTCAGCCTGGAAATACCCACCTTGCAGCCTAAATCCACAGGCAACCCAGGAATTTTGCAGCTTTATAGTGAATTAATAACATTTCATTCTGAATAAAACCAAACCTTCTTCTCATACCTGCATGGGCAGGTGAATGTCACTGCAGGGGACCTCAGCCCACTCTGACAGGCAGCTGCCAGGCTCAAAAATAGCCCATTTCATACAGCTTTCATCAAAATAGGGTTTTGCACAGCAGAGAGCAGGGGTGGATAGGGACTGTGCCTGTGCATCCTATGGAGCTGGGATGTGACACCTGGGGTAGCTCCACAAACCTTTGCTGCAGTTTGGTAGCAGAGAACAGGATGTGAAACAGAGACTTTTCGCCTTCTATTTTATAACTCCCAGCAGTGCCTGTAGATTTCCCCTTGGCTTTGGTAGGTGCAGCACAAACATTGAATTAAATGATATTTTACGGACCGAACATGCAAAAGCAGCTTGCTTTTATTTTCAGCTTGCCTTTATTTTCAGCTCAGACCTGGCACAGGTCGTTCTGGGTAACTTTTGGGTGCAGGGAATGTTGAGATTGTTCACAGAGGAAAATGCACCAAAGTGCAAAACCATTCTCAGGATTGCACCATGAGATTGATTTCCAAACCTCTCCTGAGGACCAAACTTGTTAAAAAAAGGCAGGCAGCTCCCAGCTATGCAATTTACTCCCAGCAGAGATCTGTCAGAGCCTGAGACTTCTTCCAGTTGGAGTATGATGAAAGATGCAACACTCTATAAGGAAATGCAATTAAAACAATCAGACAATGAAACCAAAATCCTCCCAGCTATTCCTTCCTCTGGCTTTCCTTGTACATCCTGTCTCTTCTCTGTTTTGGATAATTGAATCGAAAGCTCTTTGAAATGAGGAACTGTCTACATTTTAGCTTTTATGTAAGACTGAGATCACTGTTGGTGCTTTAGAAAATGCATTCATTTTTAGCATTTGTCTTTACTACCTCTGAAGGAGGCATTTGGCCCTGGATTTGTGTGAGAACCCTCCTAAGGATGAACGAAGCAATAGCAGCGTGAATTGACAGCATGTAACATTTTTCCAGAAGGATTTTAGTTTGTTGTGAACTAAGGAGGAGTTTGGGAAATCTCATGTCTTGCAAGTTTGTGCCTAACAATGCAAAACTGCACCTGAAAGCTAAATACAACCAGGATGAGATTGTCAGGTACATTCTCACTGCCCAGGGCGGTGGTGGAGTCCCCATCCCCGGAGGGATTTAACAGAGGTGTGGATGTGGCCCTTGGGGACAGCAGTGGTGAACGTGGCAGTGCTGAGGGAATGGTTGGACTTGATGATTTTTGAGGGCTTTCCCAACATAAATGATTCTCTCATACTTTGATAACCTCATGACATTTTGGTGAGGGATTAAAAAGCCAAACATTTTTCTGCTAATCACAAAACAGAATTTTCCCAGCCTCTTATCTTCCAAAGCCAGAGCTCCAAGCACTGGTTTGCTAAAGTAATAGCATTTGCTTTTCTGTCCTCAAGGATGTGAAGAATTTGGGGCTTAAAGACGTGGTCCTTGGTTCAAAATTGCTCTGTTTGTGCTTAATCACCACCTCTGCAGAGCTCAGCTCTCGGGCTCCCAGACCTCTGTAACAGATGCTATTGTGCACCGGGAGGGACTCTGAGTGAAGTTTCCAGAACAGATTTTAATTAGAAACATAACTTCATACAGTAGCTTGGAACGAGTACAGGGAGGGAGAAAAAAATCCAAGCAAGTGATGGAAAAGAAAACACCAAAAAGAAAAATAAAAGGGCGTTTCAGTGGTGTTTTGTACTGAAAAGCACTTGACAGGAAATACTGTGCATATCAGTGAAAAACTGAGGCATAGAGCAAGCAGTAATAACTCTCTGAGCCCCTGAAAATGGTGTAAATCTGCGTTGCCTCATTGATTTTCCGAGCTGCCATTTCTCATTGACCTCAGCACTGCTGTGCTCGTTTATCCCAGGGAGGACCCCGGCCAGCTTGGCGCTGCTGAAATCCAGAAACTTTGAATACTTGTTTGTTTTGTGTTGTTTTGTTGTTGTGGGGGTTTTTTTGTTGTTTTTCCTGTTTAATTAAAATTTAATCAATCTTTTGTTTTGTAGATTGCCCTCCACTTGGTCTAGAGACATTAAAAATTACTGACTTCCAGCTCCATGCCTCCACAGCGAAGCGCTACGGCCTCGGGGCCCACCGAGGAAGGCTCAATATTCAGGTAACATCAATTTTTCCCCTAAGTGGGAGCATGGCTCCAGGTTGTGCTGCTGAATAAAGAGAACCAGTGGATAGTTATTGGTTCTGACTGCTTTGTCAGCTCATGTAATGCAAATGAAGGGGAAACACTGGCACTGTAGAAGTGAGTAGGTTTGATGGATAACCTTTGGGTTCGTGGAAAATCTCCAAAGTTGGTGTGCAAATCCAGACAGACCTCTGTGAGCAAGCACAGGTGGAGGCAGCTCCCTTCCCAGCTCCAGGAAATCATCCCAGCTCCCTTCAGAATCAGCCTGCAAGGAAGCTCTCACAGCAAGTTTCGTTTTCTTTGTTGTTTGCATGTAATTAATGACAACGGTTAATTGAAAGGGTGGTTTCAAGTGAAACCCTTTCCCTAAGGCAGTTTTTTCAGAAGCAGTGATTATACTATCCAAAAAATGCTTCAGTTCAGGACTCTCTAACATACAATCTTGTCTAGCTTCTTTTATTTAAGATTAAAAATGTGTTTAGGAGCTTTGCAGGACCAAATTCCATTTTGCCATTTCTCATGTTTCTCTTTCCCACTTTCTTATTAGTGCTGTTCTCTGAATTACAGTCTGTCCAGACTAAAAATGCTACTTTGCATGATAAAGCGCAACATTTAAAGCCATAAACAGGATATTAGCACCGAGCCAGCAGTGAACGGTCTCTGAAGTTTATTTAGTTTGTTATCTATTATTATTAGATGCCTCCATTTGTTTTAGTCTCCAGCTGAAGGGGTTTGATATTCATGGGGGCTAAGGCTGGTACTGGGAGGGATGCGCTCTGATCAGCAGTGCCATTCCACATGGCTCCCACTGGAACAGGGAAGACCCTTGGTTAAAATCCCACTGTGCCTCTGCACACACAGCTCTCTGAGCTTCTCTCTGGGAAAAATACCTGCATACCCCTCCTGGGTTTATTTCAGTGTTTGTTTTAATGTATTAAAGTTGGTCAGAAAGCTCAGGAAACCACTTTGGAAAAGCCAGCTGGGGAGTGGGAATGGGCTCTTCCTTTCCAATCTGGTGTGCACGTACAGGGGGGTGTGTGCAAGGTGAGGTCTCACCTGGAGCCTTCATATTTATTGGCTTCTGAGATCCCACTGAGGTAGTTTGCTTCTTTACTTGATATTTTCTGCTAGGAAAAAAACCTCTCATGATCACAAAAACAGGATGCAGATGATATTCAGGGGGGTTCTGGAGGAACATTTAAATATTTTATAACACTCTTGCTTATATAATGGCATAAAACCAAGGACTGTGATGCAAACCTCTCCATTGGTTGTGGCTACTTGTTTTTCATGCTGCTGTTGAAATTCAATTTATTTAACCACAAGACCACACTGGTTTAGACCAGGAGTCCATCCAGTCCTGTCGTCACCAGTACTGTGTTAAAATAAATAGAGAGATGATAAATAAATATATAATATATATATAATAAATAGAGTGTTACCTGTGGCTGATGTTTCCTCTACATATAGTCTCCAGAGAAGCCAAGGGCACAGTCTTTACTGGGAAGCAAAGCAGAAGCAAAATGCCACTCAGCTCTTCCTGAAATTTCCCAAAGCTTGGATTAGACCAAGTGTGATCCAAAGCTTTTTATCCCTACTGAAACTATAGATAGAGAAATTCCCTAACCCCCCTGACCACTTAGGGTTGCTACCATGGCTGGCGCTGTTAGAAAGAAATTGGGCTTGCCTTTATGTTTCTTTACAGTTTTCTTTGGGCTTCATTAAAAATGAACAGGACTAAAACTTTTCCAAACCTAGAACCTGCAGGTCCCTGCCACTGGGGATTCAGTCACCCTCTCACTGGGGTTTCAGGGCTTCGTTTTACTCTGCATGAGGGCTTCTGAATTTCATATTTAGAGCGAATTTGCTTCTAAGCAGGGACAGGTACTGCAGGTGGCTGATGTGCCAGGTGGGTAATGAGCTCCCTGGTGATTTCTCTTTGCTGCTCAGCACAGGAGGTTGCAGCACGCTGGGCAAAGGCAAAAGGCACTGGGATTTAAGCTGCTGTGTTTTCCTGCTGTTCAGAACTGAGCAAGAAGGAAAACACTTGGCCCAGCTCGGTAACACTGATGTGCCTCTGGAATTCTGTGAACATGTTATGCTGTGGGTGTGGTGACAAGCAATTTTATGGGCTGCTGCTTTGTCCAGTGATCTGGATATCAACACAGAGCTGTCACAATGTTCATGGGACTGTGATGTTCCCCCCCGAAATAATACAAAATCCTCTCTCTGCCCAACCTCATCATCTGATTTGAAGTCAGCTGAGGAGCTCAGGGCTCTCCCCAGGTAACTGGCACTGCCTCAATTCACAGGGAATTTGCAGAATAATTAAGTTTTTCCAAAGCTTTTGAAGGTTTGTTTTGGTTTTTTCCTTTTTCCTGTTTAGATTATCTGAAGCACATGAAATGAATCAGTTGGTGTGTGCTTTATTCCAAAGAAGGACTGGCTTAAAATTGGATCAGACCTTGTAGGATCTACTTCTCTTGTGCCCTTGCATTGTGTGGGACCTGATTTTGATGCCAGTCCTGCCTGAATATGGGGATTAAGGTGGTGTTTCTCAAGGGCAGAAGCTGTGTTAGCAAAGCCCCATATTCTGGAGATCTAGCTGCAACTGCAATAGTGGCACAACCAGTAGTAATTTAACATCATCAAGAGAAATCATGGCATAAAATAATATTAATTGAGGCTCTCTGCCTTCGGGGATCAAATTAATTAATATTTGTCACTTATACAATAATTAAGAGTGGTTGAAACGTGAATAATTAGTCAAACTATGTTTCTTCCCCTTCCTCATTTTCCTTGTTAGGGAAATCCAAACATTGAAGATTAACCAAGTAAAGCAATCCCGTGTCTGCAAACACAGGTATTTGTGTATAAAGGAGACCTCCCAGAGCCTAAAGAGGTTCCAAGAGAGCTGCAGAGGGACTTGGGACAAGGGATGGAGGGCCAGGACCCAGGGAATGGCTTCCCAGTGCCAGAGGGCAGGGCTGGATGGGAGATTGGGAAGGAATTGTTCCCTGGGAGGGTGGGCAGGCCCTGGCACAGGGTGCCCAGAGCAGCTGGGGCTGCCCCTGGGTCCCTGGCAGTGCCCAAGGCCGGGTTGGACGGGGCTTGGAGCAGCCTGGGATAGTGGAAGGTGTCCCTGCCCGTGGCACGGGGTAGAACAGGATGATCTTTAAGGTCTCTTCCAACCCAAACCATTCCATGATTCTATGATTTCCTTCTCGGGTCTGTCTGGTTCCTTTTGAAAAGCTGCATTATCAAATCTCCAGGAAAAGACAAAACTACTGGAGATCCACTTGCAGCCCGTGTGTTTTAGTTCTTCCCTACTGGCAGTGGTTGCTATAAATACCTGTGATGAGTAATGCTTTTTTTTTCCCCTCCCAAACTTCCTATGGTAAAATAATTTTTTTGATCATCTTGCTGGGAATGGAAAAGATTTTAAGTAGAGGTGGTTTGATATTTGGTGTATTTTTACTGCTGTTCCAGCTGATTTCTGGCAGAAGACTGGAATTTCTTTCTTTGAATCATTTTGGTAGTATCATCTCTCTCCTCATTATAGAAAAAGTCTTTTAAAACAGTGGTAATGTGAGCAAGTTTTTATTCTGCCTTGCAAACATCTAATTTGGAAGAGAAACATGAATTAAAATCCAAAGTCACATTATTTGTAAAGTAATTGTAACCTTCATCTTATTTTCTGGATACACAACAAGCAGCTGATTTGGTTCAGCTGAATTACAATTTTCAACTTTCACACTTGGGAATAACTTCTTTGTGAGTGACAGAACAAAGTCTCTCTTCCTCTATCCAAAAGGTATTTTTTTCATAAGATACTGCATATTGAGAAACATTTTTGCATTTGGCTGCAAATGAAACACAAACTGGGTTAGACTTGGAGTTATTCTTGAATATTCTGTGAAGGGAAAAAGGATTTGCTCAAGACTTTGCCCTGGCTTCCAGTTTTTGTTAGCTCCTTCAGCCTCTTGCTTATGAAGATAATTTAAGTATCCATGACATAACTTGAATCTATTCTTTCCAGTAATTCAATATGGATTTTTTTAAATTCAAGTAAACACCTTGCTGAGGAAAGGTATCTTGATCTGTGTTATTTGATAGAATACTTGGTGATAACTGTACCCACCTCTCAGGAATGATAATTTTCCCAAAGAAATTTAATAGGAATTCTAGTTACTAAATATTTGCTTGAGTTTATAAGTTTATTTATTTTATTGAAATAGTTTTTTGAGGTGGCCATAGGGCAAATTAAGCACCTTCAGAAAAAAATATAGACTTGAAGCTTGAGAGGAGAAATTGTAGCACAGATTTCTTGATTTTTTTTCCTTCAGAAACATTTCTAGAAAGAGCTCCTTGATTGAAGTCCCCTTTTTCAAGTAGTATTCTGTGCTGATTAGACTCAGACACCTGCTTCTTTTTACCTGTAAAAATCATTTTCTTACCTTCAGAGAAGCTGATATCAGAAAATAAGAGAGCAGGAAGGACTAGAAGCATGGTTTCTCCTTTTCTTTCTTTTTTTTTCTTTTTATGGTATCTTTGCCCCTATTTAAGGCCAGAGTATTTTAAGCTGTGGATAACTAAACTCCCCATATTTTATGTGCAACTTAACTTTATTTAGGCCCAGTTGAAACCATGGATACTCATGTTTGTAACCTAGGTGGGAGGGTTTTTTTTAATAAGCACTTTTTCCTTCTGCTTTCCTCTTCTCATTGTAATGTGGAGGAGAGCTCTGCTCCCTGATATGCATCACACCCATGGGAAACACCCTCAGCTTGAATAAGGACCAGGGATTGGGAGATGGGGGGACTTGTTCAGCGGAACTGGTGGAATTTCCCCGGTGGCTCTGTAGATCTTAACACTTCCTGGCAAGCGTTGGTTTTTAAAGCCTGAGGCTACTTCAAATTCCATCGTATTTTAAATTGCATTGAAACCTTTTCTTGCAAAGGGTTATAACTCAGGTCAGTGACCATGTTTATATTCTCATGTTTTCCCATTGTTCTGCTCTCCCTGAAGAATTTATCTCCCATTGTTAAAAGGCTTTTTCTCTGTGTTTTTTTCTTTGACTTCTATACAAACTTCCCCTTAAAGTATCAGACCTAATGCATAGGAGTAGGTGGCTTAATTTAATTTTGCTAGATGGAGGAATACAAATAACTTTTAGGCTGCCTTATCTCAGATCTGAATACCTGAGAAAATGAGAAGGTTTAGGAATTGAATCAGTGTCCTGTGTTTTGCAGCACTTCCTTCAGATCCCATCAGGCTCACACTGGGAAAAGGGATTAACCACTGCATCCTCTCTGAGTTAGAGCCACCCAATGCCCATTTGGGTAGAAACAGTCTGTAAACCTCTTCATGTTCATTTGGGAAATATTTAGCAATATCCATTCTTGGAATTGCATGGATGGTGATGGTAAATCCACATACACCACAGATGAAATTCCACAAAAACACATGTAGCCTCAGAGGACCACATGGCAAAGCTTCTGTGCTGTTTATGGCAGTATCCAGCTGGGTGCCAAACATTTCCTGGGTTTTAGAAGGAAAATAAATCTCTGAGGGCTTCAGATGCTATGTTTCATTAAATTCTAGTTCAGATTTATTAGGAAAACAGCTTACCCAAAATACCTTCAGCTATTTCTTTGAAAATGCTGGGAAGGCTGTTTGTGGTGGGTTTCCCAGCAGAAACTGGGATACAGATTTGTACTCAAGTTGGGGAACAGCCAGACATTCCTGAATTTTTAACCTTTGCCACCCTAGCTATGAAAATTAATAATTCTGGTCCTGGTGGGAAGTCGTGTTACTGTTTCCGTATGCCCTCCACTCTACTCTGCTGCTTCCAGGGAAAATGGGATTGTCTAATCACCGACCATTATTTACATGGGCTGGAGCTGGCTTTTTAGAAATGTCAAAGCTCTGCAGACCATGTGGCTAATTTGTTCTGGATAAAGGCTCTATCAGGCCACAGGCACAGACAGGTGATCAGACTGGAGCTCTGTTTATCTTTTCTGACTTAAATTTATACAAAAGCATTCTTAGTTTTCAAAGGAACTTCCCAGAATTTCCTGCCCCGCTTTGAGTAAGGAAATATTTTGGTGAGGGCCTCAAGGGTCTCAAAGTGGTGCCAGAGGAGTGAGTGGGATGAGTGATGTGTTCCTTTCTTTTTCCCATGAAAGACCTTCAGTTTCCTAGCTCTGATTTATGGTCAGCTTTGCCTTCTTTTCAGGCAGGTGTTAACGAAAATGATTTTTATGATGGTGCTTGGTGTGCAGGAAGAAATGACCCCTACCAGTGGATTGAAGTAGATGCTCGAAGGCTGACAAAATTCACTGGAGTCATCACACAGGGAAGAAACTCCCTCTGGTCGTAAGTACACGCTGGCTTTTCTCCGTGGGATTCTGAGCTTTCAGGCCAAGGAATTCATGTCCTGATGTGCTTTGGTTCTTCAAGAAAAAAAATCAAAACAGAAAGAGTAGAAATTCTGTGAGACATTGAGAAATTGAATGGGGGAACACTAAAAGGCCAAGTCTTTATATATGGTATAAAATAGAAGTTTAAAGGTCACAAACTTCCATAGTCATTACCTACATCTGAGCCTTTACACTCACCTTGTTGTATTTGCTGGTGTTAAACTTCCTCATTCTTTTCCAATATTCAATTTGATTAGTTTAGATAAAGTTTTGGGCCCTTTTTATTTAGTTTAGAATAACTACTCCGCTTTGAGATGTCTTAATACCTAGGCAATCACCAAGTAATTGCTGTAATTCCAAAATAAAATTATTTTTACATGAGCAGCTAAACCAAACTTTATAGCACTATATATATATATAAAAATAAAATATATTTTATATGTAAATATATTATTTATAATTTTATATTTTTATATTTATGATTAAATTTTATTAACTGTAATAAATATTTTAATTATATGTTTATATATGATTGTATGAAACAAAAAATATATATAAATACTATTTTTGAGCTTTCTGGTCACTGCTCGTGCTAGAGACCGTGTTCATGGCACTGAGAAATAAGTGTTTTGCCCAGATTTGTGTGCATTTACTCCTCTGTGTCTGTTGCTGAGTGTATATGAGGGATGCAGCTATCAGATGCCAGAAACAGGAACTGGAGGTGAGGATTTGGGGTTTTTTTCCTGCTCTATGTGTGTTTTTTTGGCCTTTTAATTTGTCATTGGGTGTCACAGCTATATGTGAGCAAACAATGCCACTTGTGCTGCTGGTCCTTTTGCCCAAGTATGCAGGAGATGCAGAGCCACTCTGACAGATCTGTTCTGTCAGAACTCTCCCTTAGAAAATGAATGTGACATGTGATTAAAGGTAAACCAGAAAAAATGCCACTACAACTTAGGAAAAGAATATTTTTCTTTCAACAGTTTAATTGTCTGTGGGGTTTTTTTGGTTTAATTTCTTTCAGCGTGGCTGTGGGAGTAGGAGCTTATTTGGCAATAAGGTTTCTATATTCATTCCACATTGTTCTGTGGTAGGTAGATAATTACTGTAGCAAAGCCTTACTCTTTTCTTTATTCGTCCTCTTGACATTGCTGTTCCTCTCAACACCAGAGCTGCACTGCTTCATCCTGTCGTGTTTCTATTTTTGGTTCAGCTCTGTTAGGAGTTTGCAGCAGGACCTGACACTCTATTTATAGCTGGTATTCACAGTCATCTTGAGGGGTTTGGGGATTTTTTGCAACCATAGAAGCATAGAAGGGTTTGGGTTGGAATGGACCTTAAAGATCATTGAGTTCCAGCCCCCTGCCCTGGGCAGGGAATGTTGCTTTTGCCCTTTATTTCCCATAAAAAATTGATGGGCAGAACCCTGAGGGTCTGCAGGAAGAGCAGGAGTGGTGGTGGCAGAGCAGGTCCAGGCTCCTTGGGGATTGCTACTCAGCTTTGAGGAAAAACAGGCCCATTTCTGCCTGATAGGAGCAAAGGTGGTTTCAACTGGACCAACTGCACTGCAGGGCAGGTTAATGTTTACCAAAACCCACGTCCTGTAGGACTGAACTGTGTCCCATGGAAGGACCAGGGGAGTGGGGAGAAATACTCCCAGTAAGGGACAGAAGAAGAGTGGGGTAGGACTTGTTTTGGGGTGGGCAAGTTCCTTTGTGCCTGCTTTGCTCAGAAAACAAAGGAGACTCATCGGCTTCCTTGCCTTGCCCTCAGCTGCCGACTGTGATGGTATCAAAAAGAATTGTTTGTGATATGAAAGTTTGTACCAAAAGATGCCCTTCTGTTACCTGAGGCACCTTCCCAGCTTTATGAGGCTGTGTGACAAGATGAGAGTGCTTTCAGACTGATGGAAACATACGTTGGAGAATAATCTTATTGTAGGTTGGAGAGCCAAAAAACCACCTCTCTGATCTGTGTTGTATTAGAAGTGAAAGCCTGCCAAGCAGGGGAGCCGAGGTAAGATTTTTATTTAGTCCAGAGCCTTGGAGACTCCCAGCTTTATATTTTAAAAATAAAAAATCAAGGCGCTGAAGGAGGGCAGGCTTATATTAGATATTGGGAAGGAATTGTCCCCTGTGAGGGGGTTGAGGCCCTGGCACAGGGTGCCCAGAGCAGCTGGGGCTTCCCCTGGATCCCTGGAAGTGTCCAAGGCCAGGTTGGACGGGGCTTGGAGCAACCTGGGATAGTGGAAGGTGATCTTTAATGAGGTGATCTTTAATGTCCTTTCCAACCCAAACCATTCCATGATTCCATGACTCTGGGATACATGCTCTGCTCACATTATGATGTCATAGGGGTAAGGAACCAGTAAATCAACTCTTTTTCTTGAACAAGAATCTTTAACAAATGAAAACATGTACTTCACTGGAAGATCTGCCTACATCAGATTTGTACCTGCCCTGCTCCCTGTAGTTTCCTGCTGCTGACTTAATGAGGACATTTAAAATGCCAAGGCAGGGCAGGCAGGGACACCCTGCTGAATCCTGCATCAAACAGCTGTGCCCTTCACTGCAAGGCTGCAACAGCTGAGTTCTCAGCAGCCTGGCTTTGCTCTCCTGTGTGCAGTGCCACAGCCAGAGCTCTTTTACTGGTGCTGGACTCATCCTTTTCCTCCTTTGGAGCAGCTCTGGCACCTGGAGCATGGTTTTGTTTGTGACCACTCCAGCCAGACACGATCTGCTCACATCCAGCTTTACTTATCGGGTGGTTTTTTGGGGCTTTGTGTGCAATGACAGACTGAAGGTTACACTTCACACAATGCAAAGAGCACAAAAATGCTTGAGGTTGCCACTTCTTGTGTGCTGGCAGGAGCTGCTTCTCCTCAGTCCTTCCTCTTCTGCTATTCCCCATCTGTCTCCTCTGGTGGATTGTGGCTCCTCTCGCCCAGCCCAGGCTTGAGACAGGAGAGCCTTGAGGAGGAAGAGGCCGAGTTGCAGAAACAGCTCTTGAAAACACAGATGACCCAACTGGAGAGAAGGAAACTGAGCCTGGTTTGTAATGAATACTTGGATTGTTTAATCATTTCCTTTTTAAGGAAAAGCACTTCTGAGTCAATTTTTTTGCTCCAACTGCCCGGCTGTGAATTCTGTGATGGTCACACAGAACCAAATCTTTCTGCTCTTTTTTTTTTTTTTTTTTTTTTTTTTTTTTTTCTATGCCTGTAACAAGCCAAAAATAGGCTTTGAACAAAAAATCCTGGATTTGAGGAGTCCTTCCTTTTACCAGTCAAAGCAAGCACGTGGGCTCAGGGGCTGTTGGTGTTCAGGCACCTCAGTCATTCCTGGGAAACCTGAAATCATGGAAAAGTGCTCTTTTGCCACCATAAATGGGCAAATCTGCTTAGCTCATCCAGAAGATCAGCAGATGATGAATTTCACAGAAAAAGTGGAGCCCAGCTGCAAGAACCAGTTCTTTTTGATTTTCACACTGAAGACATCCAAAAGTCAGGAGTGCCACAAGTGCTGGTTAATAGGAATAAAATCCAATGCCTTGAAAGTGGGCAGAATATCAGTTGCTTTGGGGGAGAAATAATATATGCAATTTTTCCTATTGCTGCCAATACATCTTCCAGTTTTAGGAACCAGATTTCTTTAAACAACTGTTCAAGGCTGTAGAGTGGGACACTGGATGCATCACTGTGGAATTGTGCCACTTATTTAAAGCAATGATGTGGTAGTTTAAAATATGCACTCTCTTGACAGAGGGAAAGAAACTATTAATCACTCTTAGCAGTTTGGGAAGAATCTAAAAAAACAGAAGAAACTTGTTTCCCACAAACCCAACTCTCTTCTGATAATTCAGCATCATCTTTTGTATCGAGAGAAAACCCACATGTCAAAATAGAGTCAGTGTGTGCTGACAGTAATTTAAAGCTTGGGGCTGTGTGAATGCAGAGGATGTTTTGGTTTTCAGGGGAGGATGGAATGTTGCAGTGAGCAAGATGTATTTGTGATGATGCATTTTCTAAAACTTAACCTTTTGGTCGTGGTAAATGGTGAACTGCCATGAGTGCCATGGAATGACAAAGCGACAACAACAAGAAAAAGCATGGAGGAAACAATCCGTGCAGAAAGCTGGAATTCCAAAACAAAGTTCTGAAGTTCTTAGGAAAAAATCAGAATAGATTTACTTTCAAGTATGTTCTCTTTAAGACCTTTCATCTTCATGAAAATATTGAAGATTTTTTTATTTTTATGCAACATATTTGTCTTTAAGGAAAAAATGGAGGGGGAACATCTTAATTTTTCAAGTCTGATTTGGGTAGAGATTAGTCTTTGTGTCCTGTAAAATTACAATAGCTCTTCAAAGGTTTGAGGAGACACCACATCATGGTGTTGCTGGCTGGAAAGAATGATTTCCATGTATTTCCTGGTTCTAAATTGACACACTTTTAAGCTGGTCACTTATTTTGATTCATGCTGGAGAAACATTTTCAACTAGAGCTGGTGTAGACACCACTGCACCCTCCCTACTCTGTCACTTGTTTGATTTCCCTCTGCTGCTCTGTAGGGATAACAAGTAACAAATACTGAACAGATTGGATTTTGTGTCTCTTCATGGTTTTGTTAAAGATAAGATTGTTGTGACTGAATAGGGGACTAATTTTGCAATTTTTTGCAACACACCCTTGACCTCAGCCTTCCCTGTGTGCAGTGTAGCTCTTCAAGATGCCCCAGCATCCCTTTTGACAAACTGTCCTGAGGGAATTGTAGGTCTGTAACAAGCTGGGTGCCTTCCAGAGATACAGTTGAGGATAAATTTAGGTCAGTGCAATCTGCTTGCTTGCTTTTAATTTGGGTGGTACAGCATTCTGCTCTTCCTTTAGTGACAAAATGAATGTGTTGCCCCACATTTCAACTTATTGCTGTACTCACCAGCAGTTTCTCAGAAGATGAGATTTGTTTTTAGGCAGTCTGTATGGCAAGGGGGTAATTTTCTTGCTTGCAAGGCAGTGAAAACCAGAGTGACAGAATCCTCAAGGCTGGAAAAGGCCTCTAAGATCATCAAGCCCAACCACTAAAATAACACTGCCAGGGTCCTAGCAGCTATTCCTGGTACTAAGGTCACGGTCTCAGCAGTAACATTGGCTTCCTGAAGAGAGAATCACATGAGCATCTTTAGTATTCTGACAATAACAGAAGACAGAGCAGTGATAATCCTTCCCGTGACACTGTGGTAGCATTTGGGAAAGTGGAGTGGATATTTACAGGTATTTGAGCTGTTACTACAATCTAAAAAAACAGAATTTTGCACCGCACACATGAAGGCTCCAAATTCAGCAGTGCGATGCTGCTCGTGAGAGCAGAGAAGAATAAACCCTAAACCCTGCCCAGCTCACAAGTACAACAGACAAACTTGGCACTGATTTTTGGAGCAGTTCCTCCTGTCCCCACGCAAAGGCTGTGAAAACGCACCCTGGTGAAACTTCAACAAGTTCAGTGGATATGTCTCGATGTTCTACCCAAATCCTGTAACAAAACAAGCAGCTGCTGTGTGCAGACTCGAGTTGTTCTGGTGCATTAAATCAGTGCTAACTGTTACTTGCCCTGACTGGGTGACAGGACTGCAGAGATTATTACAACTTTCCCGAAGTCAGCCTCATGGAGTGAATTGTTCCAAATCCATAGAAATCATGTCAAGTGTATTGATGGGAGTTATAAAACAACCTGAACTCAGTGCAGGAAAAGCTCCCTTGATATAATAATGTCAGCAGTTACATGTTATACTAATGTTTATGATTGGTTTATTTAAGAAGTTGTATTTTCTGTTGACTGTGGCTCGGTGGATCCTTCTCAGGGGCTTTCATGAGCCAGCCTTTGGCAGCTGCCCCTCCAGTGCTCTCCATCTGTTTAAGTTCAACCCCTGTGCCCTGTTGATTTTCCAGCTCAGTTCTTGTCCCCTGCCCAGGATTTTGTCACAGCATTGGTCACCGCTGATGAGCACTCCCCACCCCTCGTGGCACAGGGGAGCTGCCTCAGTGACCAGCTGGGGTGATCCTGTGTGGGTGGGGTGCTGACAGTACACCCAGAGACACTTCTATGCTTTCACAAGTTTGTTTGACAAAAGTGTCAGGGCTGATGCTGCTCTGTTGTGGGTCTGATTTGTCACAGGGATCCTCTGCCCAAGCCTCGGTGACTCACTGGGAGGGAGCAGGTCACTGCAGCCCCCAGGGACAGCTCCTTCCTGCTCACTCTGCGCTCTCCAAGGGTGCTGAGGAGTGGACAGAACCTTCCTGCACAGTGAGACTCATTGGGGATGCTCACAAGTGGAAGAAAATCTTTTTAACCTCCACAGAAGGGACTTGAAACCAAAAGAGCCGAAGCCTTTTGGAAAAGGCGACTTCAAATGAATGTAGGCATCTGCTGCAGCAGATTACTCACACTTACTCATCACAGCCTGGAGTTGTGTATTTGCCACGTGCGTGATGACTTGTAGCAATGAGAATGGTTGTGTGGGGGTCACGTTGGGGACATCAGGCTCCTTGCCCCTCCTCTGGTGGCCTTGCCAAACCAGCGTCCCTTCCACACGCACCAAGTGGCACTCGGCCACGTCTCTGTGGGCTTGGGAGCAGTGAGACCTCAGCTGTGGACACAAACAGCCGTGTTTGTTTGCTGGTTACTCTCAGGGCTTTTGTTTTTCCTTTATTTTCACATTCACGTAGTGAGGCAGTGCCTATAAAGTCGGGATTTTTCTCCTCAAATACATGAGGTGTTTGCAAGGGTGGGATAGGCACAAAAACCCCCGAACAATTCAAAATGCCCCAATAGGAGGTTCAGAAGAAAAGGCATCACAGCTTGGTTGTGTCCAGCAGATACAGAGGATCTGGTGTAGGAAGAATTTCAAACTCATGCAGATCTCGTTGCAAAGAGTGGCCCAAAATGATGGGTGTTAAGACCAAAATGTTTGGGGCAGAGGATGTCTCTGACCCTGGCACCTTCAGACATTACAGGCTGAATGTACAACAGCAAAAACAAACACCCACATCTGGCACCAGATCTTCTAGAAAGACATAAAATTCTTGTAAAAACCTGTCTGTAAGTTGCAGATGTTGGGTTGGAAAGGTATTTGCAACCCCAACTCCTGTTTATTGAGTAAAGCTTTGAAAAATCAGTGCTGAATTCATTTCATGCAAGTGAAATTCTGGCCCTGAGCTTTTCTTCATAGGGCCTCCAAAGAGATGGATTTCACAGCAGTACATTCATTTAAGTCAGCTAGAAGCAATTTTAAAAATTAAACATTCAAAGATTTCAATTATTAAAAAACTACCCTTGCTGGCTGGTCAATCTTCATCTCCTAAATCATATTTATTTTAATTAGTTTGCAAAACTTGCTGGGATACCTGTGGTTTGCCTGGCAATTCTTTGACTTGGCTTGTTTGGAAGCTGTTTGGCAGTGGGTGGTTTAAAATTTTATCAGCATAAATATTATTATAGAATATTTATAGAATTTTAATATTAATGGTTTTACATTTAATTGCATGAGAGTAAAAATTAATTTTTCAAGTAGAAACCCATTTAATTGCCAGCATGCTGATTTTGTTCCATGAGTACCATTTAGTACAAGGCTTGTCCAGCATGGTTTTGGTATAGAGATTTTGCTATTTCAAGTATTTTGGCTTGTCAATTTGTATATTATTGCTGGGCACACATTTATTTGCCTGGCTGGTTCTATTTTATATTAATTTTAGGGGTTTGTATTGCAGATAAATCAGGTTAGCCTGACAGCAGAAGAATAAAATGCTCAGCTGGAGCCAGGTCTATTGTAGATGATGATCATGTGAGCTCTGCTGGTGTTTGCTGGTCTCATCCCTAGAATGTCAGAGAACCGTGGAAGAGTTCAGGTTAGAAGGGACATTAAATATCATCCAGTTCCAATCCCCCTGCCATGGGCAGGGACACCTTCCACTGTCCCAGGCTGCTCCAAGCCCCAATGTCCAACCTGGCCTTGGGCACTGCCAGGGATCCAGGGGCAGCCCCAGCTGCTCTGGGCACCCTGTGCCAGGGCCCCACCTCCCTCACAGGGAAGAGTTCTTTCCCAATATCCCATCCAGCCCTGCCCTCTGGCTGTGGAAAGCCATTCCCCCTTGTCCTGGCACTCCATGACCTTGTCCCAAGCCCCTCTTCAGCTCTCTTGGAGCCTCTTTAGGCACTGAAAGGGGCTCTAAGATCAATCCAGAGCCTTCTCTGGGCTGAACGACCCCAATTCTCTCAGCCTTTCCAGACAGGAGAGCTGCTGCATCCCTTCAATCTTCTTTGTGGCCCATCTCTGCCGCTGTGGGCTTGAGCTTGTGCTCACCAGCACCTGCCAACCTTCCTTGTTTACCTCAAATCACATGGGGTTTCCTAGATGTGGAAAAGCATCCTCAGAGACGAGGATCAAAGTGTCAGATTTATTTCACTTGTTGCTTGTTTAGCCTTCCATGATAGAGAAGCTTGGCCTTAAAATATTACAAGCAGCAGGTGCTGCTCAAACAGAATAAACCCAAACAGCCCCAGTTCTCAGCTGACCCACTGCCTGCTGGAGCCTGGGCAGGAAAAAGCCTGGCATCCCTCCATGCTTCCCATTCAGCACTCGCTGTGTGTTCTGCTGAGCTGGGATTCAGCCTCGTGTCCAACACACAGAAAGAAAAGTCAGGAAATTGTATCAGTGAAGGCAAGGCTGGAAGATGTTTTGTTGTTCTGGTGCTGTCATGCTCGTTTTGCCTTTGCTCAGTAGCCTGATGCTGTGGTTAGATAAGGAAAAGCTGATTGTTGGGACAGGAACCTGCCAAGGCTGTAGGAGATCTGCTTTTAATTCTCTGCTTTCATTCAGGTTTACTCTCTGTGTCTCTGGGCAAGTTGTTCAATCCCTCAGCTTTTCTTTTCGGATGCAAATGGAAAAGCGGGACACTTCCATGCATCACAAGAGACTGCATTTGATATTGAAGGTGTTCAGATAAGCTTTGTCTAAAGCCAGTGCATTACATGATAAAAACCAAGTAATTAGTAATAATTCAAAAATCCGCCACATTAAGTGAATTTGAATTATATTTTGATTTTTGCATTTACTGTCTCTGAAAGGAATTGATTAATGTTGGCAGTGGATACTGAGATTTTTCAGATAGGCTGCTTCTGAAAAGATACGGCTGGCATAAATTTTAAAAGGGACTATTACTGGGATGCACCTGAATCCAAAGGACCAGTGTCAAATCTGTGCCTCGTGATCTTTTTCCAGCATTGAGGAAGTTTGTGAGGCAGAAGTGGCACTTTGTGACAGAGGGTGATGAACTGGGGGTAACCTCGAACACTCGTGAATTGTCACGCAATGGCTTCTGTACGGCCTTGCCCTCTGCCAAGAAAGCTCGATAATTAACGCACTCTTTTCTGAATGCTGGCCTAGGACTTCCCTGCAACTCTGTCTCCTCATCTCTATAAACCCAACAAATATCTGTATTTTCTCCCAGGAGTGCAATGGTAGGTCCTGGGAGATTTTATAGAGTGAAACCAGAGAAGCTTCTCTAGAAGAACAGCAGGGACATCCTGAGTCTTGGAAAACATTACAGCTTTCTTTCAGCCTTTCTTAGACAGCTTTATTGTTCAGTGCTGATGGGCCCCAAAAAGATTGGATGTGACAGAAATCCCTGTCTGCAAATCCCAAACCCGAGGAGATGGATCTTGGTGTCACCAGGTAATCACACAGACAAAACTCCCCAATACTTCTTCTGGCACAAGGCTTTGCTTCAGCTGTCGTGCTCCTCTGATGGACTGCCACAAAAAAGCCTCAAATTTCTGTGCCTACACGAATATGCCACGTGTGTATGGAGCTCCTCGATTCTGGGAAGTGCTGTTCTTGCTGCAGACAGGCTGGAGCATGGGCAACACACCCAGCGGCTTCCTGGGGTCAGCAGCCCTCCTGTGCCACACACGGGTGGGAAAACTGCAGCTCTCAGGGAGATTTAGTGAGCTGGATGTTCTTCTGCTGGTCTGGAGCTGTAGAAGTGTCTGGGATCTGATGATGCTCAGTCAGAAGCCCTGAGCATTAGGCTTTGCTAGTTTTTTTCCAGATCCTCTGACCACAAGAACACACACAGAGTTCCCCTATCCCAGTGGGATTTTAGGCAGAAGGTGCCATTCCTCAGGGGAATCTGAATTTGCAGCAGCCTTCTCAATAGTATCAAAATCTGGGGGTTTTATGGCATTGAGGAAAAAAAAGGGGAAGGATTTCAGCCCCTGGAGGCAGCCTTGCATGGTAGAGCCCATGGGAGAAGGATCTGGTCCCCTGTGACATTTTTATGCTGCTTCTTCCTTACAGGCAGACAGAGTTAATAGTGTATGGTGTGTACCTTCCTACATTGCACTGATTTACCTCATCCATGACCCTCTGAGGTCCTTCTGTCCTGCCAAGACTGGATGCAGTCCATTGGGATTTTAATTGCATTCTGCCTCTCCAAAGCACGTTACTTGCTGCTGCTCAAGATGGAAAATGTGCAGGACTACTTGTTTATGTTTTCCTTTGGGAGAAGTTTGAACTTTTGTAATGGTAGGGAGTGAGAAAATCAAAATATTTTAAATAAAAGTCCCAGCTTAGAAATGTTACTGTGACAGCAACGTTTTCTCATGCCAGTAAAGCGAGCATGTTCTTTTAAAACCTCCTATATGTAGCATGATTTTCTTACAAAAGTCTGTTACAGAGTCTGTCCACTGTTGTTGTGGTTTTATGTGACTTTAGTACTCTCTTTGAATTTCTTTGGCAGATGTTGAGCAGTGAGTACGGATGTGTTGTGTTTGTCCTCCTAATCTGATCTGTGCAGTTGAAGTGAAGTACTGTAGTACTGTAGTACTGTAGTACTTCAGAAGCAATGATGTTATTTGGTTTGTGGCATTGCCTCTTCTGGCCATTTAGCCTGATTTTGAGAGATGGCCAAGAATAGCAAAAAAACCAACCATGCAAAGCCCACACAAAAACCCCAACAAAACAAGCAAGCAAATAAGCCCAGTAAAACCCCCAATATAATTTTGTGTTCATTGAATATGTACACTGCCACCAGCACTCTCCTTCAAACCCAGGACTTTTGCTCTTAAACTTTCCTGTTTCTAGTAATTCAGAAAAAGCTATTTTCCTCTTTTTGGAGTTTTGCTGTTGGCCATTTTATAGAACCATAGACAGGTTTGTGTTGGAAGGGACCTCCAGTCCCACCTCCTGCCATGGGCAGGGACACCTTCCACTGTCCCAGGCTGCTCCAAACCCTGTCCAGCCTGGCCTTGGACACTTCCAGGGATCCAGGCGCAGCCACAGCTTCTCTGGGCACCCTGTGCCAGGGCCTCATCCCCCTCACAGGGGAGAATTTCTTCGTAATATCTGATCCAAAGCTACTTTCTTTCATCACCCTTGTCCTGGCACTCCATGTCCTTGTCCAAAGTCCCTCTCCTTCTTTTTTGTCAGCTCCTTTCTTTGCCAGAAGTAAATCTGCCTTTCTTCAACTTAAGAATACAGAGAAGCTGAGGGAAGAAAATAAAATTCTTTGCAAGAGTCAGTAGAAACTTATCCAGCATGCTGAAGTCACTGTTTATTTTGTTGTGTGTCATTCATCATTTTACAGCCAAATTCTAGAGATGCCAGCATGGCACTTCTCAGCTCTCCAGTAAATCTCCTACCCCAGGAGCCTTTCCACTGAAAGGCTGACAATTAGGATTTTCAGAGTGCTGCTAACTTGTTACAGTTGTTTACCAAATACTAAAGTTGTGTGCATTACAAGTGATAAATGTACCCTTCTTTTCACTATGATAACAAAAAGTTCGGTCTGTTTGGCAATAGTCAAGATTTTTCCATTTAATCTAACATGAATGGCAAAATCTATTCACTGAAGGGGGCTGGTGAAAGAGCTGCAAAGGACTGGTTTAGTGTCTAAAACAGAGCTGGGTTTGTTCAGATTTTTTTTGGTTTGTTCCAAAATCTTAATTTTTTTTTACTTTTGGGGGCATTAGTATAGAACGTCCTGAAGTGATTTTCCAAATCCTTCTAAATACTTACCTCATCTTTCTTTATAGGTGTGTAAAAAAAAATCCCAGAACTCTATTGTCTGTTTTGTACAAGGCTTGGTGAACTGGAGCTGATGGCTTTACTCTTGTTCCATCCTTGTCCCTTTTCGGTCTTCATTAGAAGCCTGACTCTCTTTAGTGAGCACATAAAGGCTGGTTTGTCCCTTCAAACACAGGCACAGTGGGTTTGATGTGTGTGTGTGCTCAGAGGTAGTTTGCTAGAATTATTAAATTATTTGAGTTTAGGTTATTGATTTAGTTCATTTTAAAAGAAAAAACAAAACAAACTGAAGTTGTATTTGTACAGGAGCAGTACAAGGAGAAGTTTTTAGGTGTGTCTGTCCTTCCAGGTACTCCTGATCTCCAGTATTTACACTCTGATGCTTCTCCAATACCTGCCCCAAAGGTGCCTGTTCTTCTCTCCAGTGCTGAGAGCTTTCCTTGCCCTGGTTTGACTCCCAGCCGTGGGAATGTAGCTTAGCCAAGAACCTGTGCTGAAGAAGGGCAGCTCTAGAGCCCTGCTGGTTTCACATGATCAGTTTATATCCATAAATACGGAATTTAATCATCCTGTACTGACTTCACGGTACAAACGTTCCTCCAAGCCACAACTCTCCTCCCAGTGCCTGCCTGACCAGGTGTTAGGGGAAAAAACAAATCACTGCTGCTCTTCCTGAGTAACAAATCTGAGAGGAGAGGTGGGCATTACCTTCTCCGGCCTTGCCCAGGCCTGTACACACATTTCCATGGCTAATGCCCAAGCAGGGTGAAACTCCATGGCTTTAACTCCAGGGTATAGGAAGCAGAATTATACATCTCCTCCTACTCTTCTTTAGATGGATGCACACAAGTCATAACTGAAGTATTTGGCTTTTTTAGATGAAAGGGGATTTTGCTGTAAATCGGATAACATTAGAAAAATCAGCTATTGGGGACTGATCAGGATGTTGTAGGAGTGCAGTAGTCCTGTGATCAATTATCTCACTGTCCCTATCTCTTGCTAATAAATACAAGAATAACTGCAGGCTCCAGTTATTCTTCTATTGAAAGAAATGGAAATTTTGCTGGTTGAAATTCACAGATGTCTCGTCCTCGAGGATTTATTACTTTTTTCCTATCTTCTCTGATAATAATAGCAGAACTAATAAATGCTCTGCAGCTGAAAAGATCATTGAACACTGCATAAATCTGTTCTAGATAAGCCATTTATCCCAAACTCTGCATATAAAAGGAGAGGAGAGCAGCAAGTCTCTCACCTCCTGGAATCCCAGAATATTATCTCACTGGGATTTTGCTCCTATTTGCTAGGCTTTTTGAATTTTCTGTTGAATCCAGATTGGCATGACTTTGCCAAATGGGATTTCCACCGCTAGCAGCTTTATAAGCTTGATTATATTAAATAGTGTGCAGTCATTCTAAGTTATGAAAAGTAACTTATTTATTCTCTGTCTTTTTCAAGGAGTAACTGGGTGACCTCTTACAGAGTGCTGGTGAGCAATGACAGCCACGCATGGACTGCTGTCAGAAACGAGTCTGGAGATGTGGTGAGTAGAATGAAACATGTTTTATGAAGAAGAGCAGAGGTAGGAAAGCAGGGACTGGCCACAGATTACTCAGTGTATGATTTAAAGGCAGCATTTCTCAGTGGTCCCATTGATTTTTAAGAGCAAATCCCAAGGTACAGAAATGGACACAGAATTGTCCAGGGGGAATGGGGAGACTGCACTCATCAAAGAGCAGTTCTGGCCTGAGCCACCATCAGCCTGGACCTGGAAGGTGATTTTATATTTTTATTATCTGTTCCGATTAGGCCAAATTTAGAAACACATCGTCTGAGAGAAGGCAGGCTACAACCATCCCTCCCCCACCAGGTTAGGGAAAAAAATGAATTTTCCTCGAAGGAAAGTGAAAGAGATAAAAACTATTTATTTAACAAACACACAGGAAAAGGGATAATGATGCTAAATGATAAAACCTCTTGCTCTGCTGAGAGAAACCTGGGAAAATTCAGAGTCCTTTTGTAGATCTCTCTCCCCCTCCTTGGAGCTGGGATGGGGTGGTGGGCCCACCTCCAGGGCCACGGCCTCAGTAGAAAGTCCTCCCAATGTATTCTGATGTTGAAACAGTCCAGCAGAGAGAAAAGGAAAAAACGAAGTCCCAGGAAAACATAAGTTCAACTCTCTGGAGGAAAAAGAGCTGAGGAAAAAAAAAAACTGCCAAAAGCTGGCTGGAAAGAAAAGCAAGCCGGGTGCTTCCCTGCCCTCCCGCTCTCCTGCCACAGGTGGAAAAAAAGTCTCTATCTCTGTGTGACCTTGAACAAGCTGCAAACTGCTTTGAAAAAGTTTTGCTCAGTTTTTTCTCCCCCCTCTCAGGCTCAGTTAAAAGGCATAGAAAGGCCCAGGAATTAATTTCTGGCATAGGCAGCGATATGGGATACACATCACAAAGTCACCCCAAGACATTACCAGAACTGCTAAGAGACATTTTGAAGCACTGATGTTGCCACTTCCCCGTGTTTGGCCTGCCCAGATTTTCGAAGGGAACAGTGAGAAGGAGATCCCAGTGCTGAACATGCTGCCGGTGCCGCTGGTGGCGCGTTACATCCGCATCAACCCCCGCTCCTGGTTCGAAGAGGGCAGCATCTGCCTGAGGCTGGAAATCCTGGGCTGCCCCTTGCCAGGTAAGAGCCTTTATCAACTGCTGTTGGCATGGCTGCTGTGCCAAGACTCAAAAATTTCATTTCCTTTGGATAGCTTTGCTTTTGGTATAAAATTTCTCTTTAGTGAGTAGAGTCACGCAAAAAGAAACAGAAATATCTGCCCAAGCCAACAGACAGGATAACTTTTGATCTGCAAGCCATAGTATCTGTAAGTGCCTTTATTAATAAAACAAGATTGCATGGATGATCTAACAAGATTTTCTTTGTTGTTTGGGCTTAAATGCAGTGCAACAAATCTTCCTGAGTGCACATGTACAATGGAGGCAATAGGATTATGTATTGGGAAAGCTGGTTGCAGATGTCTCAAGCTTCTAAGGCAAGAAATTACAATTACATAACCTGATTTTTAATTTTTTTATTTTTTCTTCACTATATAGGCCATAGGACTTCCCTGAAATATTTTGAAGGCAAATCCTTTTGCTGAACTCATACTTAGCTTTCAGGGAGGAAGGAGGGGAGTAGGGGGTGAAAGGAATTTCTAGGATATTTCAGCATATTAAATCCAGCATCATCCCTGGTAAGTCCAAAGTGAAGGGAAATTGTCCTACGTTATGCAAGACTACTAAAAAAAACCAAACCAAAATCCTTCAATACTGCAAATTCTGGCAAAGCCATGATTCTGCTAAGCACATTGTGAATAGTCTTGTGGGGGGTTAATGTCTTCGTTTCTGTGTGTACATGTACATAAATGTTGAAAAAAACCTCTTTTCTCAAATCTTTTCTAAGTTGCTCACTACTCACTCCACACCTCTCATCTGCTTTTTTTGGTTGTTTTTGATCTCAGATTCTGGCACCATGGGGATTTTTTTGCCAGAGTCTATGAATAGTGTTTTAAGAAATACTAGAGACAGAAAAAACTGCCTTTCCATTGGTGCTTTAATTGTTCCTGCCTCTGTTCAGAACTTGCTGCCTCCAGTTCCTCTGGTCATGTAGGGTCTTCACATGCCAAGCAGACATAGCTTGATTTTTGTCCTTTGGATATTTAAACACTCAGGAAAAAAAAAACCAACAAACTTTTTGGGGCATGGAAGGGATAATTCTCTGCCAAAGAGAAGTGTGGGGCAAGTATTGTCATAAAATTCAGTCTGTAGTTGTGTTATCAAGAAGCACTGAAATTTAGCAGCATGTAGATAACTGCTGTCAGTGGGTAAAAAATGCATCCTGGACTTGATGGCAGTGACCAAAGGTGCCCTGTGCATGTGAACTTCCCTGTTTTTGGGAGGATTCTGATTTCTTTTAGCTGTGGGTTTAGAACACTGCACCTCTGTGGGTTGCTTGTTTGCCATTGTGATGGGCAATTCCACAGACAATATTTCCCCTCAGCTCTTGAAGGAACTCTCAGCAGTGATTTATCCCAAATTCCTGTGGGTTTGCAGAGGATCCACTCTCTATAAACCAGGGTGTGAGGCTGAAGGGAAAGGAACCTTTCTTCAGCACCATGACTTTTTACTGGCACACAGGACACACACAGAGGGTTCCAGGGAATGACAGAGATGGCACCCAAACTGTTTTGTAGGGTAATTTCTAGGGAAATCTTCATGATCCCTTTCTGTTCCCTAAAACTGCATCTAAACAGGAAAAAGCAAACATGGCAGTATTTGGAAAGGTGATTTTTGTTAAGTGCAGCAGTTTTTTACTCTGGATTCTTACTGGATTTGCACCCATCCAGGGCCAAATTCTGCTTGGCAGTGTTGGCATTGGTTACCCTTCAGCTTCACGGGGCTGTGTCAGTGGGTGAAGCTGGGAACACATCAGCACTTTCACCACTGTCCTGCTGAGTGCTCTTCCAGCTTTTCACAGATCTTGGATTCGCATGGAAGCAGCATCAGTGCGTCCTCCTGGTAGTCATTTATTGAGTTAATTGCCGGCAGTGGCTGATTCAGTATATTCCTGAAAGAAAATACCAGAATCATTCATTGAGAAACACAATGGGAGTGGGGTGTGTTCATTCAAAATGTAATTGGACTGAAGAACTAATAGGTTTTGATAAGTGCTGACCCATCTTTTTAGCTCAGAAAGAGCTGGCATTTCTTTCTCCTTGCTCATTTTGTTCCTCGCACGCAAGGCGCCTGGAACAAAGCTGTTCCTCAGGTTCCAGAAGCCTTTCCATGCACGTTTTCTTCCTGTAGGATGGGGCTTTTTTTTTTTTGCAGCTCCCTCTAAGTGGATTCCTCACCACTTCTTGGTGCCATTTTGCTCATTCCAACTTAAATATCCGATTGGTTTGGCTGTGGGAGCAGTGGCTTTGTGCTGCTCTAACACTTTGTCTTGACTGTGGGACTGAAAATCAAAGGCTCTTCTTTTCTGACCGCTTCTTTTTCCATAAAAATGACCAATTTTCCTAAATTCTCCAAAATCAGGAAGTGGAGCTCTGTTAGTTCACTCACCTCTAGCCTTTCCAAAGCCCAGAGACACAGGGAAATACCTGTGGGGAAATACCCCAACAGCTAAAGGAGGGTGAGTGGAAAGAAACCAAATTTTCAGGAGCATTAATTCCTTTTCATGTCTTCTAGACTTGTAATTTTAAGGTTTATGTCTTTATTAGTCCCTGAATATATTAAACCATTTGCATTCAGTCTGTGCTCTGTATCAGCTTTCCATCAAGCAGGCTCACGAGGGAGAGTAATAAAGGAATAAGGAGAAAGGATAAAAGATAAAGAAAAAACCTGACTAAGATATTAATATTCTAGGAGAGGTTGTTAGCACTGTCAGAATGAGACGGAAATGGTTAAAGACAGCTAGAACCCATTCCTGTGGGCAGGGCTCTCTCCATAAAACCTGCTGCATGTGGTAGATGCACCAAGAATCAGATAAATCATGAGAAAACACTATTTGGACAATTGGAACACAGAAGTCACTCAGTATTATGTAAGATAATTGTAATTTTTATCAGTGAAATGCTTATCGCTTATCCATAACGTACATTTTTGTTGTGCCATAGACTAGTTTGGACAAACAACCTTTTCTAGACTGTTACAGTAGCTCTAATAAAATAAAAACCCCTGTGTTATCCAGCTGTGACAGTGCTGTCATTTCGGCAACAGGAGGGATTTGCTGCTTCACCAAGGGAAGGACACTTCTCCCCGGAGGAAAAACACCAGAAAATCCTACCTATAGCAACAATCAGTGCTGCCATGTCTCACTGGGCAAAAAGAGGACAAAAACCACAAGCATTTAATTCCCTCTCTGCTTTCCAAAAATGCTGGGTATTTACACAGATGGAGACTGACACACACAATCTTTTGCAATTGCCTCAGAGGGATGGATGTGCTTTCCTTGCCTTTTCTTTCCCAAACCTAAGGAAGGTCAAAAAGAAATTGCATATGATCAAAAGTACCCAGAGATGGGAGAGAGAAAATTGGTTGAGTTCTTCATGCATTTATTTGTATTCAAGTATTCAAGGCATGAGGCAATTATTTTAATGGAATAAATTTGTGATGAAATTTAATTTTTAATAGTTCTTATATAGAAAACTATCACTGGTACCATGATTATGCCATTACTTTGAACCCAAGATAAAAAATGAACTTTAACAACTCTGTAATGGAGTACTGTGTGTTGCAGTGGCTTCAGTCTTATTTTTATTGCTTCTCTCTTAGTGCCAGGCTAGCTGGTCAAGTCTAGACTTGTGTTCATTTTTTGATAAAAATGTGGCTTTCTGCAAACATCTTTCATTATAAATGGTCGTGTAAACAGCACTTCTAAATCCAGCAAACTACTTCTGAGAGTAAAAGGAGAAATTGATCAATTTATAGTTGAAAACAATTATTTCATTGCTGATTTCATGTGTGATGTTAATGCTCACAAGGCTGCCATGAAATAGATCATGTGGAAAAAAACTTAGGATCACCTGATGTGGCTGCCAGCAGATTTATTTCAAGATTGCACATGTGCTGTCTGTGAGATGTTCAATTTAGTGAAGACAAGTCAAATTCACTTAAATTACATGGAAATTAAAAAAAATCAGTCATTTGAAAAATAGCACGTTGAGGTTTTAAGGCAGTCTAAAGGATTTGGATCAGAACATTCTTTCTATCAAAAGCTTCTCTCAATCACTTGCATTGCCTTCATTATGTCCTGCATTTGGAGCACCACTTCTGAGAAGCTGAAACCCACTGGAAGCATCAGGGCTCCACTGGCTGAGGTGCTGTAGAGCTGTAATAAGTGAAAATCCCCTTTTATTCATCAACTGCCGAGCAACTGATCCTTTCTGGAACTTTTTTATGGGCAGTTTTCAGAGCCCTCATGCTGCAAAGTAATTGGGCATTAACCTACTTGGAGTTCTGCATCCAGCCCTGGGGTCCCCAGCACAGGAAGGACAAGGAGCTGCTGGAGAAAATCCAGAGGAGGCCTCAGAGATGATCAGAGGGATGGAGCAGCTCTGCCATGAGGAAAGTCTGGGAGAATTGGGATTGTTCTGCCTGGAGAGGAGAAGCCTTTGGGGTGATGTAATTGTGACCTTCCAGTAGCTGAAGGAGCCGACAAGAAAGAAGGAAAGAGACTTTGGACAAGGGCCTGGAGTGACAGGACAGGGGGGAATGGCTTCCCACTGCCAGAGGGCAGGGATAGATGGGATTTTGGGAAGAAATTCTTCCCTGTGAGTGTGGTGGAGCCCTGGCACAGGGTGCCCAGAGAAGCTGTGGCTGCCCCTGGATCCCTGGCAGTGCCCAAGGCCAGGTTGGATGGGGCTTGGAGCAGCCTGGGACAGTGGAAGGTGTCCCTGCCCATGGCAGAGGTGGCACTGGATGGACTTTGAGGTCCCTTCCAAACCAGGCTGTTCTGTGGCCCTATGAACCTATGATTTAACAGCTTTAGTCACTTGTCCATCCTTACAAAGAATAGAAGGATGAAGGGAACAAGGTGCATCTACCAGCAAACTTCATCACTTCTACCAGTGGTGCAACTATAGATTATTACCGATATATCCCTCTGTATAAATGTGAGTGCCACAGTTCTGCAGGATCTTTTCTCCTTGGAAGAAAAAGAGACTTTCTGTGCAATTTCTGCAAATAAATCAGTATATTTCTATTATAATCCTTCTGTGGTTTGAGTTTCTCAATCTCTTATTCTCTCTTTTATTAAAAAAATTTTTTTTTGCTAAAGTGGATCCATCCAGCTGTGCACAAGCCTTGTTTGCCTTTCTACATTTTAGCTTTTAATGTTCTAATCTGTATTCCTGTTGCAGCAGAAATCCAGTGATCCAAGCAGGCTACAGCAGAGCCTGGCAAAATATGAGTGTTAATTCCCTAGGGAACTGTCAAATTGAGCTCTGTTGTTGAGGAAGGGCCAGAGATACAATCATTCTCACTGCACAATTTTTTTAAGTTTCCACCAGCTCTACAGCATTCACAGTTATTCCCATGATATTAGTGTTTGATGTATGGAAAAAGAGCCAGGCTTTGACAGGAATGGGATTAAAGTATCAGGGAAAAAAAAATCAGTTGCTGTATATTTTGGCTTGTGGTGATAGAGAAAACCTTCAACATCCTGGCAGTTTTATGATGTTTATTTTTATATTTTTACAACGTGGGGATATTTTTTCAATTATGAAGATATTCTGTGGGGCATTAAACACATTGTCTCTTTTGAGAAGATGTGGGGGGTTTTTTTATGATTTCCATTTCTCATCCATTAGTATATTAATGAATAATTTCTACAAATTAGCATGGGTTTTGATGAGACAAGATTTTTTTTGGACATTTTTCAGTTGTATTTGTAGAGCAGCCTTCATGTGACCTTCCAACATCTCTACTGTAGATTAGGAAATGGAAGTGGAAACAAGGATGGGTCCTGTTACTGTGAAGCTTAATGGAACTTGCATTTTTCATTACATAAATAACTTAAATAGTGCAAAAGACCCCCCAAAAATTTAAAATTTTATGGGAATATTTAGTGGGTTTAATGTCAGAAATATGAAACTTGAAAATGTTGTAAAGTATTTTGCAGTGTTATGGGTTTTCCATAACTTCATTAAGGGTTTGTTGCTGTGGGATGGTGCCTACGTGCTCGTCTGACAGAATTATTCTTTTTTCCCCCCAAAAAAGGCACAACTGGCAGGTGATACTGTTTAAAACGATTTTCCTTCTCCTGAGACCATGTCTTTTTGTGTTGCAATGAGACAGGATGATACTTAGACTTTTTCATATTTCACTTTTCCCCCAATAATTTTAAACCAATGAAGATGATTTTGTGTGAAGGCAAACAATTTTTCATGGAAGCCTGACAGCCACTGGCTTGACAAATGATTACTCAAAATTCCAGACATCCCAGATGTGGCCACTTAAGGAATGTGTCTGATGTTTTCCAACTAGACTTGTTTGTCTCTGAAAAGAAATCAAAATAGATTAGGCTAGGAGCACATTTATCAGGAACTTCAAAGCTGAGCCATAAGAGTCTTGGCCTGGTTTTTATTTCCAGGTGAAGGGCCTGGAATGCCAAGGAGACAAAAGATTCATTTCTAACCACATATCCTCCTTTGGTGCTTCAAAATGCACAAATTATCAAATTATAAATAATAGCCATAAATAAGTGAATAAGTAAATTTTTAAGCGACAAAGGCCTCTGACTTGCACAAGAACTGTTTTGGAAGATAATTGGGAATGTTTAATATGCACAGTTGTTCCTTTCCATGTTTCACAAGCAGTGCATAGGCTTGGAAAATACTCATCAGGAAAGCTAAAATTCCTTGCAATAGTAAATTAATCAAGCGGACACAGAATATTTACTGTGGCTTTTTCCTCTAATTTGATTTTTCTCCTACTCTTTTAACTTGCATCTGACTCATCATTTCCCAATGACTTTTCCCCTCCTCTGCAGCTTAAGGCTGCCCTTCTGCTTTTCTGTTGAAGTTGAGTTTTGTGTGCAGAGGAGCTGTCTGGAAAGCTGATGCCTCCTCCTTGCTTTTGTTTGGATCTGTATGAATTGATTTGTGCAGTGATTAGAAATATTTAAAATCAGTTGGGTTTTGAGTTTTGCTTATAGAAAACCTGTTTTAAGTACACACAGGACTGTGAGATTCAGATTTCCACGTTCCTTACATGCATTGTGCCAAAGCACCTCCACATTTGAAATTCCTAAGCAGGTGAAAACTCTTCTATTTCTTTTCTCAGATCCAAATAATTATTACCACAGAAGAAATGAAATGACAACCACTGATAATCTGGACTTTAAGCATCACAACTACAAGGAAATGAGGCAGGTAGGCAGAGGCTGGTGTGTGATGGAGGGTGGATGGGTGCAGGCTTTTCAGCCCTGTGGAATCCGAATTCCAGCTCTTGAAAATATTATTAAACTCTGTCTGCAATATGTTTTAAAATATTTTCCCTGTTTTAATTGATTAAAAGCAACAGTCAAATAAAATCCCAAAGTCTTGATTTGTACATAAACTAACCTGAAAAATGTGACACTACATGACAGAGGGAGTATTTTCATATAAGGTGCCACTCTTTTTCTTCCATGTGTAATTGAGTGGTGAATGACACAGTGGTTTCTCCTTCTAGATTTGACTCTGGTTTAGCCATCAGTTTTCTCAATTATTTCAGTGGGTTTGGATAATCAGAATAAACTCTAGAGTCCAATTCCATATTCACAGTTGTGAAAATTAGCAAAACTTCACCAAAAACACCAGAAAAAAACCCCCTGTTAATATAATTTTAACTCTACCAGGCTTGTTAATCTTGTTTCTTTTAACTTCACACAGCCAGCCTTGTTCTTGGCTTTGTTATTGTTTTTAATCTTGCTTCATATCACCACAGACACAAGTGTGTGTTATCCTGAAGAAATATTTCTGCCTGCTTTCTCTTCAAATATAAAGATAATATGTTTGGACTTGATGTGTGTGAATCACTTGCTGTGTGCTGGATTTTCGGTGTATTTATACTGCATGAATCACCACTGGTTTTTATTGAGCAATTGTGTACTGAGTCACACATTTATTTTGGTAGAGATTTCATGGCCCATATTTCTTAGCACAAAGATTAGATGAGTAGGAACTCAATTGGCATAATTACTGTCAAGAACAATAAAATAAAATGTATTTATGTTGTCATTGCTGAAAGACAAGTTGGTCAGGTTAGAAATATCTTGGGGGAAAAAACCCCACAGCTTTAAACCAGAGTGTTTTTGCACTCTTCATACAAGTGGAAAATCTGTGACAGTGGCTGATAGAAGTGAACTGTGTGCTCTCCCAATTTCTGTTTTCCTCTGTGTCAAAATAATTAATTTGTTTGGAGCTCATTGGATTTTAATTGCTGGTGGGCAGAATATTGTAGGTTGCATTGCAACAAGTCTTATATTCCTAAAACTATTCTCAAAACTTCAGTGCAAAATGGAATAATAACTGCCAGAGACAACTTCTTATTAAAAACAAAGAAACAAACAAACAAACAACATAACCAAAAATAACAACCAAAAAAATCCCCAACCCCCAGAAATATACACTATTGTCACTTTTCATAGGTACTTCACCACCAGCCATCTCAGAAAAATGCTGTTCTTTGAAGTGATTTATTATAAATACTGAAGGAGGAGGAGATGGTGTTCTCTGGGCCAGGTTTTTGAAGCATTAAATTACATTGCAATAAATCAAGTATTTGTGAGATGGAGGGATTTTCTCGGTGTCAGGTTATTTTAATAGAACTCTCTGGTTAGGAAGATGAAATTTATGGCTCCAGTTTTCTCCTTGTAAAACAGCATTCAATATTCTTCTTCCAGTCAATGGGACCACCCGCTGTATCTTGTGTGCAGAAGTCAGGATTGGTTTACAGGCCAAAATATTTATTATGTGCTGGTTTCTATGTCTATATTTCTATGTATCCATGTGTCACAGGGCACTGTTACATGTTTTGATGTGGACATTTGAGTACAACCTTGCCTTTGAGACAGCAAACTCAGATCACAGGTGAAATATTGTGCCATTTCTAGGAAACGGGTATGAGAAGATCAAATATGAAATATGCGCATTTTCAGGATTGTATTTCCATAAACAATTACCTCCACTGCAGAGTCCCAGTAAAGGTTACTACTGAGGCTCTAATGCAGGAAAAGTTCTTTGACTCAGAAAATGATCACATGTTTGCAATTAGAGAGAGGGTGAGGAGTTTACCGAGGCCAAAGCAAACATTTCCACTGAATATAATATACTTTGAACTTGGTTCTGGGCATTTTTCTCACTATTAATGGGCATTTCCATACTTTCAACCACTTTTCTAAATTGATGTTCTTGGTATCCTGTGAGCACTGGAGTGCCAGGCACGTCAGGAAAGCTTCTGCTCCGTGGAAGTTTCAGAGGCAGAAGATTCTGTGCTGGGTCTCAGAGACAGCTCTGAGACAACAGGCTCACATTCCCCATTTGTGGAATGCTGCAGCTTGTGGAGCTGCATGGATGCAGGGAAATATCAGCCAGCTGAGCTTCCTTCAATCTGAAGAAGATGTGAGGAGAGAAATTAGTAAACACAGGTCTGGGTCAGTAACATTATTTATACAGTACAGTTTTAGCCTTTGGCTAAAATAGAACTGCTTTTAATACAATGTCTCTACTTGCTGGCAGAGTGAAAAAAATAAAATTTCTATTGGAGGGAACGTGGCAATCTGCAAAATAAATGCATTTCTGTGCACTGACACCCTGGGTCACAAGTCCCTTACCTACAGTACATCACAAAGTGTGGTTGTTTTAATTACTCTCCATTATTTTAATTACTCTCCATTGCATAATGTTTTAAAAATGTGATAGCAGAGCTATAAATTCATGAACTAAACATAAAACTTTACAACTAAGACATAATCAGAGAAGCAAATGAAGTGTTTATGCACATCCTATTTAGAATGAACCAGTTCATAGTGGATCTATTTTGATGCTGCATTGTCTAAATATGTCTCTTTTTTTTTTTTTTTTTTGTTGGCAGTTGATGAAAACTGTGAATAAAATGTGCCCAAATATCACAAGAATTTACAATATTGGAAAAAGCAACCAAGGACTGAAGCTGTATGCTGTCGAGATTTCTGACAACCCAGGAGAACACGAAGTTGGTTAGGATTTTAGTCTTAACTAAATCTGTTGAAGGGTGTTGGGATTTGGCTTTTTTCCCCCTCCCCTTTCTCTGTGTCTGCACTAATTATCACTGATGGAATTATGTTCAGGGCAGCAAAGATTTCAAATGTATGTGGGAGGAACCTCAGTGCTGCATTTCTAAATTGGGAAGAGGAGGGCGAGCACAATTAGAAGAGGTTTTGAATGTGGGATCAATTCTTTAATGATCATTCTTTACAGTAATAAAATAAAAGTGAATTTTGGTGCTGGGGGATGGTTTTTAGTTGTGAGGATTGATGTAGCTTTGGATAGAAATTTACCTTTTTCATGTGGGGTGAATGCATTGCAAGCAGGGATAGGCCAAACCTCCAAATAACTTTTCGTTTGTGAGGGCTGGGGTTCAATTTCTTGCCATGATACAATCCTTCAACATAGAAACTCATTGAGTCTTTGGTGTTTCCCACTATCATAGTGCCTGGGACAGCTGCTGGAAAAAAAGGAATTTTGTGCTTTGATGTATCCATGAATATCCTGATATTCATGTTTATATACGTTTAAATTGGTTGTTAGGAAAACTCTCTCCTGTCCCAAAGAGCTGCTAGCAATGGCTTCTTCATGTGATTTGAGACTATCAGAACAGTTAAAATCTACCTCTAATGTGCCCAAATTGAGAGTATAATTAAAAATATGTTTAATCAAAAATGGGTTTTGGAGGTTTTACACAATGGCTTTGGATATCACAGATACAAAAGCCTGTTCTAAAATAGAAACAGAAAGCAATTTAGTTCTCCAAAGTGACATTTTCACCTCTCCTCTGTGCAGTTAAGACATTTCTCCAACACTCCTTAAGTAGAATGTTGCTGACTGGCACCAATGCCATCTGATAGAGATTTGATTTGCTGCTCTGTCTACAACTCTGCTCCGTGGTTTTTCCACAGGGGAGCCAGAATTCCACTACATTGCAGGAGCTCACGGGAATGAAGTGCTTGGGCGAGAGCTAATCCTTCTGCTGATGCAGTTCATGTGCCAGGAGTACCTGGCTGGGAACCCACGCATTGTGCACCTCATTCAGGACACGAGGATCCACCTGCTGCCCTCGGTGAACCCTGATGGATATGACAAGGCTTATAAAGCGGTAAGAGGATTATGAACACATCGAGGAATTCTTTTCATCCCAGGAGATGAGTCAAAAATGCCCCTCTTGTCATTATTTTCTTCAAAGCCCACATTTTACAAGCGATCAAAATTTAAAAATGAAAAGATGAGCACATCAAAGTAAACACAAACCACTGAAACATCTCAGGGAAAAGCCGAAAGAAACAGAATTTTATGTGATGTTGGCTAACAGGAGAATGAACATGGAAAGAAGGGTCACAAAGTCTGCCAGAACAAACCATCCTGAGGTGTACAGAGTGATGGGAACACCATTATGGAAAATGGAAAATTCGTACAGTCTGTTTCTCACGAGAAACCAAGCTCAGCACGTGTAAATTTGCATTCCTCCGCAGCTGAAATTTAATAGTGTGCCTTTAAGGAGAGCACAGTGTGTTGGGCATCGTAATAATTCAGTCTGGATAAAGACAGACACCAGGAAAAATTGTAGGGGCTGGTCAAATGCACTGGAAAACCTTCCAGAAAAGTCTGCAGAAGACTGGAACAGAAAAGTCAGAATCATATTCATGGGAGGGGATGTGTGCTGTCTCCATTGAGAGACATATTTTGGCTAACCTCAAGTAAATTTTCATGGGTTTTCCTTCACCTCATTCAAGATTTCATACAAATTTTTTTTAAAAGTGCCAGTTATATTTATTTCAGTTAATTAAATAATTCATCTTTCATTTCTATGTATAAAATTATCTCTGGTACATTCCCAAACACTCTGCACACTCTGCAGGGGCTCACAGGTTGTTCTACTCTGAATGAATATTAATTTTAATTTTCTTTCTTTTTCTTTTTCTTTTTTTTTTCTTTTTTTTTTTTTTTTGTTTTTAATCCAAGGGTTCAGAATTGGGGGGCTGGTCTTTAGGACGATGGACTCAGGATGGCATTGACATCAACAATAACTTCCCTGACTTAAACTCTCTGCTCTGGGAGTCAGAAGATCAGAAGAAGAGTAAAAGAAAAGTTCCAAACCATCACATCCCGATCCCTGACTGGTACCTGTCTGAAAATGCCACTGTGAGTAAGGCTGGGAGAGGGGACACAAAGGCTGGGATGTGCTGGGAGAGTGAGAGTTACATTTCTCAAGAAATGAATAACCTGGGGGTGACGTTCCATACCTGACCTAAACTGCCTGTCACTAGTACCCTGTATGTCAGTGGAAATAAAAATGCACCACAAAAGGACCATTTTCCCGCAAGGTTTTAGAGGCAGATCGTGAGGAAGAAACTCTTTCCTAGAGGGTTTTCTTTTCCCTCAGCTATTGCAAAAACCTGCAGGACTCAATACCGAAATTTAGGCAGCAAGGTAGGCAAGGAGAAGCTCTCCATGAGCTCAGCCATGTGGATCAGGCTTCTCCCTGGTTTTGTGGTGTAGATGAGATCTTTGATAACTCACTCACAGATTTCTCCTGGGGTTTTCTTACTTGCTCTTATTTGAAATATATTCTTATCTTGAAAAACATGGCAACAGATCAGGCATATGCAAAACCAGTGCAGTGGCTTGTGCTGAAGTGGTTTATTGGATCATCGTGCCAGAAATTTAACTTTTTTTGGCCTGACCTTTTAAATACAATAGCAGCTATTAATAGCAGCTTCACTGGGGCAGTTTTAGTAGTTTAGAATCACACAATCAAGGAATAGTTACAGTTTAAAGGGGCCTCTGGAGATCATCCAGTCCAACCCCTTGCCAAGGCAGGGTCACATGGATCAGGTGACACAGGAACACATCCAGGTGGGTTTGGAATTTTTCCAGACAGGGAGACTCCACGACCTCCCTGTGCAGCTGTTCCAATGCTCTGCTACCCTCATGGAAGAGTTCATCCTCATGTTGAGGTGAAACTTCTTGTATTTTAATTTATGGCCATTATTTCTATGTGTAAAATCCCTTATTTTGGAAACAAAATGAGGGGGAGCAGTGTCACCACCTGACATCTCTGTTAGTTCCTGCTCTTGGCCTCACTCGACATAGATGTTCCCATTCCATAAATTACTGACATGAAGGTTTTGTTAGTTCTTAAGGGATGTCTGTGACCTCCCAAGGATGGCCAACACGCACCATAATTTAAAGAAGGCCTTCTCCTTGCCCACATGCCTTCTGCTGGCTCCTCATGCTCAGGAACTCCCAGCAGGACTCCTGAGCCTGGCCTCCCTCTGAAACAGCATTATATCAGATTCCCAGGCTGAATCAAAGCCGCTCGTCCTTTTTCACCCAGGTGGCGGTGGAGACACGGGCAATCATAGCCTGGATGGAAAAAATCCCTTTCGTGCTGGGTGGCAACTTGCAGGGGGGAGAGCTGGTGGTGGCCTATCCCTATGACATGGTGAGATCCATGTGGAAAACCCAGGATTACACCCCCACCCCGGATGACCACGTGTTCCGCTGGCTGGCGTATTCCTACGCCTCCACGCACCGGCTGATGACGGATGCCAGGAGGAGGGCCTGCCACACTGAGGACTTCCAGAAGGAGGATGGCACTGTCAATGGAGCCTCCTGGCACACTGTGGCTGGAAGTAAGTGGTAGGAACTCCAGTTAGTGTTACCTTGCTAATTAGGGTAAAGTCATCGCTGCCTGGTGTGCGCTGTGGAGGTGGTGGCGGTAAAATGTGTGTTCTAAGAGGAATATTTCCTCATTTCATCACGTATCAGATGTCATTACTGTCATTAATACCTGGTGATTGCTTCTTTTCCAACCAACTTTTCCAAAATGCGTGTGCACATGGTTAGTTTTAAGAACTCTGTGCACTCAAGGCAGTTTATCAGGAAGAAGCCAACCCAGTCCAAACCCACTGGCAGGGGGGACCCTGTCAGCCTTTGCCATCTCACAAGGTGACAACAAGAAAACTACTGCCCCACATCAGAACCAGTGTCAGGGCTGAAACAGTGGCTTCAGGGAGAGATTCCAGTGGCTCTCAGATAAGGAAATCCTGGTTTCAGCCTCTTCCTCCTGAACTCAGCCACAGATCAGCCCCCACTCCCATTCACTTGGAGCTGTAATACGCCATAAAAAGCCTCTGTTTGCCTGCTACTGTCCTATTTCTAAAAGACCTGGACATCCTTACACTTAAATTTTGCATGGGCTCCACAGGCATTCTTCCAGGATCACTCACAGCCTGGATCAATCTCCATACACCCAAGTCTGCCACCCTGCTAAGGAGCACAGAGGGGAAGCCATGGCCCGTGGTGCAGCCAAAACCTCGGTTTCCAGGAAAGCCTAATTAGAAGCCCATTTTTAACAGCATTAGGCACGTTTGTCTCTCTGGATGTGCACTTGGAGCAGGCTGGGAATCAGAAACTCTGCTGATTCATCACAGTTCTGCTCAAAATCCTGGTGTTTTATAAGTGCATCAGTCAAACAATATATTCCCTGAAATTAGGAAATGAGACAGGCATCAGCCACCAGTGGGCTGACAACAGGAACAGCGCTAATGGCAAACAGATGCAGGCCAGTGCCTGTGCAGGCCAGGTTTTGCTGGAACTGGCTCGTGTTTGGAGCTTGTGGGCATTTCCACTGCATAAACATTTCTGGATTTTGGACATGGCTTTAATGGCTTTTACGTTGGCCAGTGTGAAGTTAGTGCTGGCTGGCCTTTAAAGGCTACAGTCAAGAATTAGCTTTTCAAATATCTTTTCAGGAGTTTAAAAAGTGTTGGGTGAATTTGGGGGAAACGAACTCTTAGACCTGACAGTACATTTCTATGCATTTCTGCAAATTCTAAAGCACACTCTGAGAGCTAACTTGACCACTTAAATATCTAATTTAGGAGTTTAATTTTCCTAAGTGCTACAAGAAACATCATTATGAATCAATCCAGAAAAGATGGCACTGGCCTTGTCACTAACAGCTGTCACACTGAGTTACCTTAAGTAAAGATGGACAACATAGATGCTGAGTATTACCCTGATTTCTTAGGACCAATTACATATTGGATTGGTTTCATCTGATTTGTTTTATTGCTTGATTATGTTTTAATTATGATTTATATCCTGCTCTGTTACATTATAGTAAGACTTCCAGTAAAGTTCTTGCAGATGCTCTCCCACCCATCCTTTGGTGTGGGTGGCATCTCCTCTCCGTACCACACCTTGAAACTGTCCATCCCCTCTCTCCTTGTCCATCTGTGTCCTTGCAGTGGTCCTGCACAGAAACTTCTCACTGCTCATGCCATGGGAAAATTTAGATGGGATTTTTCTAATTTATTTTCAGTCCCCAGAGAAGTATGTGCACCACAGATACCCAACACCTCCTCATGCCTTTAAAACCCAGCCATGTTATTTCCTGCACATTCTTTGAACAGCAGTGAATGCAAGTTCTTCAGCAATCTTACATATAAAGTTTCTGCCCTGGGTGAACTGCACCAAGGCAAAAAAGAGATTGGTTTCATTTTATTTCCAGTGGTTTTGAGGCTGGATTTGCACGTTCAGGCAGTAGGAAAGAGCTGCTCTTGGCAATGTTAAGCCATTTTCTTAAATACATGTATTAAAACTGAGCAATTACTGTGTGTGGCAAAACATTTCACAGCAGATTAATCAGGATGCAATACAGTATGTGAGGGGAAAATAATTGTGGCTGTTTTTCAAGTGGAGGGGAAGCACGTTTATGAAGAGTAGCATATGCCACTGGCTGATATTTAGGCTTTCCCCATCAACAAAAGTGAAAAGTTTAACATCTGTGTTATATAATCCTCCTGCTCTGCTTCCAGAAGGCACTGAGGGCTCATTAAATACTTGACTACTGCTCTGTGGTAATTGGACAGGAACAGAGATTTTGGTTTAACTCTTCCCAGACAGAAGCACTCAGTGAATGCAAATCCTGTTAATCTCTGCCATTTAAAACATAACAATTAATGATCATTAACGAACCTATTTTAAAATATTTTCTTATTAGAAATGCAGGTGGAATAAGAAAGGAAGCTCACAGAATTTCTTCGTCTTGTGTTCATGCTCTGTATCTTATCTATGTGATAGTGGAGAACTGAGAAGCAGGAAAAATAATGGTGAGAAACAGGAGAGAAACCTGGAAAAATGGAAATGTTTGAGCTCTGTATGTAAGGACATACAGCTCTTTAGGGCTCAGGACCTTTGCAAAGGTTACAGTGGTCCCTGTAATGCAGAATTAAACTGAAACTCCTCGGAGACTGGAGGCACTGAGGCTCCTGGGGCTTGATTAGGACATATTTCTAATGGAAATCCCTAATGCAGAGCAGCAGTGCAGATCCCAGTCTTCTGCAACAGCTTTCATTTCTTACAAACTGCAGACACCATATGTAACATCAAACAATTGATTTTTCTGGCTTTTGTATCAGTTAGATTACTCAGGGAGGAAAACAGGCTGAGGAACTATTTCACCAACTGCTCTGATAAATCACTTTTACATAACAATCCCTGTGAGCACGTTGCTCTGTGTCCTGGCATTCAGGGTTCTATAAATTGGGTTAACAGCTGTACCTCCCTGCAGCCCACCATAGACAATTCCATTTCTAGGCAGGGCACTCATGAGGGAGAGCTGCTCCATGGGCCATGTCCAGGGTTAGGGATGCTTAGTGCTTTCTTAAAGCAAAGCACAAGTTTTTGCTGTAGAGAGAGACCTTTTTCTTGGCTGTGTCCCCATCTTCTCCATCAGTAGAATCCCAGGATGGTTTGGGTTGGAAGGGACCTTGAAGCCCATCGAGTTCCACCCCCTGCCCTGGGCAGGGACATCTTCCACTATCCCAGGCTGCTCCAAGACCCGTCCAACCTGGCCTTGGACACTCTGGTGCTTTGCTACAGGATATGTGGCATCTCTAAAAACCTTTTGCCCCTCCAATTCTGCAGACTGAGCCAGCTGCATGAATACCCAACTTGTGTTTGCAGAAGTTACATTAATTGGCATAAAATCTCAGGTCTGATCAATAGATGAAAAACGAAATGAAATTGTTCCCTTTTTCCCCACTATTGACAGGCATCAATGACTTCAGCTACCTGCACACCAACTGCTTTGAGCTCTCCATCTATGTTGGCTGTGACAAGTATCCCCACGAGAGTGAGCTGCCCGAAGAGTGGGAAAACAACCGCGAGTCCCTGATTGTTTTCATGGAGCAGGTATTCAGCAGAGGGGTAACTCCTCTCAGATTGAGAGATTAAGGTTTCTACTATTTCTCCTGCGTGACTAATTATGTGGTTATTGGTATTTTTGATAGACATATCTCTTCAGCCAGGCTGGTCTGACTTCAGGGAATAAAAGAATGAAGCTTCTGAAAATTTGATGTGAGTGCTGAGCTTGCTAGAAAGGGCTGCTAGAAAAAAAACCCCATATTGTGTCTGTTGCTTCATCTGTTCTTTGTATCTTGAATTTGATGCCACAGGAATCCTAACAAAATTCACCAACTGATTCACAAGTTAATGCCTGAAGGGTTGCTATGGGGTTAATAATGATATTTTACAATTTTGTGAGCCATAAAGTAGGAATACGAAAATATAATTCACTTATGGAATTAATGATTCATTGTAAGCTCCTGGGAATACTACTGCTCATTGCTGTGCAATATTTACTTGCTTTTTTTATTCTCTCCACAGGTCCATCGTGGCATCAAAGGCATTGTGAAAGATGTGCATGGAAAGGGAATTCCAAATGCTGTTATTTCAGTGGAAGGTGTTAACCATGACATTCGCACAGGTAAAAAAGTCCCAATAAAAACAAAAAACAAACCCCCTAAACCATGTTCCTGAGTACCACATCCACATGTGTTTTGAACACTAATGTGATGTATTTTTATGTCTTTCCTTGTGTTCTGTGTCCTTCATCTGCTGCCACTTTCATGTGCTTTGCCACTGAGGTACAGAGTGGCAGATTTGGACACATAAACTGATTTCAGGCTATGGAATATCATAGAGCTTTGTGATTTTCAAAGGTTTAATGTTTGCCACAGGAGGTGATCTGAGCCAATAATGAATCTTGGAATATACAGTGTATGATTAATTTCAGTGCGACTGTGTCTCCATTGTAAAAAAAAAAACATTGAATGACAGATATTTAATTAGGAAATAATGATTCTGCCTTAAATATTTCAAAATGGGACCACTGGGAAATGACAGTGGGAATTAAAGTAATCAGCTGCTTTTTCTTGTCTAGGAAGCCTTGGCAGTGCTGAAATTCTGCCATAATGCGTGGGTTGCATTACTCTGTTAACAGAATTAATGTGTTGCTCTGGTTGAGGCTGAGTTAATGCAATATGTGATTAATGTCCAGCTCTCTGTACTCTGGATTGTCATGTGAAAGAAAAATAAAGTGCAATAAATGTGCAAGATCCCCAAACCCACCTTGTAACACTCGGGGAATCTTGCAGCTATTTACATCTTGACTTATTGCTGAGCCTCCGTGGCTCAAGGCCATCTGCACTTGTTAGTAAAAATAAAAGTACTTATCTCATTCCCTTTAATTTTTCTTTTTAATGAGACTTTTAAGCTCACACTCTGGAATCACTGTGGAGATGAGAACATAAAAGTTCTATCTTGTTTCATATTATCCAGATAACAATACACGTCTCATTAGTCCCAGAAACCAGAGGATTTGTGCTGGAGCCAAAAAGCTAAAATGACATGTATAACTCCAGAGAAAGAAGGCAAATTGTCAGCAGTCTTCTTTCATTTGTACCTTTTAAAATGAAAAATGTATCCATTTAAACCTCTGAGTTGCCTTGATGTAAAAATAGGCCAGGCAGGAGAAGAATTATGGCCCCTATCTCTATTCACATGAGTTTTGTTTCAAGTGAGCTGAGCTCTGCTGTTTCACTGATGCATTAACATGGTCAGCTGCCCCGTAGAGCCAGACAAAAGTTGTCTGTAAAAGCCCTCTAATAACATTTAAGGGTTTGAGAAAATTTCTTTGCCTCTTCCTGTGGACTGAAATAAAAGTGCACGGTTTGGCTTTCTCCTGGCCATACAATGTCCCTTATGGACCGAGGGATGCTGACATTCAGCTAACACCACTAATGGGCTAATTGAAGCCATTGATTCCAAGAGCCAGAGCTTTGTGGGAAATTATTCCATTTTCCCTCGATGCAGATGTAACTATTGATTAAGTCTGAGTCATTCCATGTTGTTACAGTCAGATAAGGACTGGAATCTACGAGAAAAACTCTGGAAAAGAGTTCAGTTGGATAAAAAATTGCACTTTTCCCCCACCATGGTGCAAAGGCAGTTTGGGGGGTTGCTTTCTACAATTTGGGAAATGTCAAAGTATGTATTGATGGAGAAATGTGCAGTTTCTTCCTGGTGAAACACTTCTGTGTCACAGCCAGACTTCAAAGACAGATGTTTTGAACCAAAGCATAATTAATTTGATTTCACAGCATGTCCAGAGAAATTTTTATGAATGTTTTGGTAAGTTTGCTGTGATTTCAGTATACCTGACGCACCAAAACCCAAGGATTTTGAAATAGCATTTAGTAATATTTAATATATTTAACATCTTTATATATTAAATATTTATTTAATTAGTCTAAGCTAAGCACAATTCTGGTATTACAACTCTCCAGCCTCATTCCTGGCTGCCTGCTCCATACAGAAAAGTTGAGTTTAAGTTGTTACATGCTTTGGGTATGCAGCACTATGGCCAGGTTTCCTGAAGAGTCTTTTATAGGTAAAAGAGCATTAGAAAGATTTTCATAATGTATTTAGATCCGTGGAATTCGGTACATTTAAGTGGAAAAACTGCTTTTGCACTTTTACAATTGCATAATTGTAACTAAGGTCTGTCCTACCAGGCTCAACGGATATTTCTCTTAATTGTAGAATATATGGAGTAATCTGACGTATTAAATTCATAGCAATGCTATCTTCGTCCCTTAATGCATTGGTTTTTTATCTAAGCAGACATGGCAATCCTTTTCCAGCCCCAGTAGGTGGATATGGATGCAGTCTGCCTCCAGCCTGCTCCCACTGGAACCTATTATTTCAGCAAACCTATTATTTACTAAATTTATCTGTGTTTTTAACTGTGTTTCTTTTTGCCATCTGTTCTGATTTTTTTTTTTTTACCTACTGGATTTAATCTGATTTTCAGAAAACCCCAACCTTTTAGGCTGGTATTAAATTCTGGGCACTGACAGCTGACAGAAATACTCCTGTCTGCTTGCTTGTAAATGGAAAAGAGGGAAAGTGCATCCTGCTGAAGGCTTAGTACCCAGCTTTGTAATAAATTCCCAGTGGGGTGTGAATGTGTAGGTTTATTCCTGGCCCTGTGTGGGGTTGTGATGAACTGGCTGTTAAATGTGTCAGAAAAATGTGGGTCAGGTTTGCAGTCCTGGGGCTGAAGCCAGGCTAGGAGCAGGGATGTGATCACAGGCACACACAGGGTGATCCAGAGCCCTTTGCCTGCCCTGGGGTATTGCCAGAGCATTTACAGATAAAAATGAGCCCTTGGGGGTGAATACGAGGAACCTGGGCAGATTTATGGTTTGGCCTTTTGTTCAGCTTCCAACAGACCCAGTGGTGAGGGAGAACTGAATAAAGAGCCTCTCTTAGAGCCTTTCCTAAAAGCACCCAAGTCCTGAGAAACAGAAAATTTGGACCTGATTATCACCCTAAATGTGGTCCAATTTGCTGAAGGGAAAACCTGAGCAAGTTGGGATTTAAGAATGGACCTGATCAGGTGCAAATGTGGCACACTCAGACTGCACTTTCAGGGTAGAGTCGATATTGCCATTTGTTAACACTTGCTGTTTGCAAACACATTTTTTATTTTACCAAACTCTAAATTAAAATACTGTTTCTTTAAACAGAGGCTGACCAGTTTGATCATTTCCCAAATGTAATACTTTTATGCAAATCATCTTCAGTTCTTGCTACAGTCTGCACTGCCAGCGAGCCAAGGCTGGTGTTAGTAAGGCTGTCAGGTCTCATCAGTGCTAAAAAACCTCAACCCCTCCTCATGCAGGAGATGTTCCATTTCTATTTATACATGGAATTGCATATTTGAATATGTACTTCCATTCACAGGCAGTTTTTCCAGGACAGAGTACAAAACTAATTTTAGGTAATAGTTTTTCCCCTTTTTCAATTCACAGCTAAGAATACTCAGTGGTTAAAATCATATTTAAAAGAAGGCTAAAACCATCCTGATGCACATATGGGTACATAAAATGGGTATATCTGAGATCATTCATGAGGAAAAAGGAGAGACCAAAAACTCCTGATTCAATGAGGTGTTAAAATACATTTTTATGAGTAGTTTAGTTGATTACAGGAGCTTGGTTTGAGCATTTACATTTAACCAGGTAGTTAAACATCCTAGTGAATTGACCTTCATAGGAAAATCAGTGTAATAAACCCCAATGTAAGGCTTCATAGCAGGGGATATTTACTTACATCTCAAAGTGAGTTGATATTATGTATTGACACACTTTTCCCAATAAATAGCACCAAAATCTGTGTCCTGGCTGTCTGGTCAGGGTCATGTGATGTGGGTATTTCATCAGGGCTCCTCTGCATCCCTCAGTTACGATTAATTTGGGAAAAGTCTTTTATACCCCATGGGAATCACCAGATTTTGCTTCAGGCCTTTCCAACTGCCAAAAATCTACAGCTGGATTGGAGCCTTTTTCATCATTTGGAAAATATGATTGAGGAGTGTTTTCCTCTTGGGTTGGAGGAGGAGGGGTACTTGTTTTGGGGGCAGCCCCTTGGACAGCCTCCTGGTGTGAGGATCAAAGGTTCTGCCTGTGGTGTCTTCTTACCCATGGCCAAGGACTTGTCCTGGGAATGGTGCAGGGCTGGGAGTTGGACTCAGTGATGTTTGTGGGTCCCTTCCAACTCGGCTTATTGTGTCCTCATTTAAGGGACTCAAGTTGCGCCAGGGAGGCTTAGATTCGATGTTAGGATAAATTTCTTCATGGAAAGGGTTTTCAAGAACTGGAACAGGCTGCCCAGGGTAGTGATGGAGTCCCCACCCTTAGAAGTGATCAGAAAATGTGTGGATACGGCACATGAGGACACGGTTTAGTGGTGAACACGGTGGTGGTGCTGGTTGGTGGTTTGACTTGATGATCTTTTGGGGAGGTCTTTTCCAACCTCAACAATTCTATGCCTTTATAAACAACACTTTCCTCAAGGAGAAAGGACCAAAGTCCTGAAAACCGTGTTTATCCCACCAGGAGCCGACGGGGATTACTGGCGTCTCCTCAACCCGGGCGAGTACGTGGTGGGCGTCAAGGCCGAGGGCTACACCGCCGCCACCAAGACCTGCGAGGTTGGCTATGACATGGGGGCCACCCAGTGCGACTTCACCATCTCCAAGACCAACCTGGCGAGGATCAAGGAGATCATGAGGAAGTTTGGGAAGCAGCCCCTCAGCCTGTCCGCTCGGCCCCAGCTCTGCTTCTCTCAGCCTGGCTGTAGTCGTAGTGAGAGTTACATAGCCCATCTCTTCATGTATTTTTCTCTGCACGAGGCCTTTCTGTTAGTGGAGCTGGATGGATGCTGGGGGGAGTTCTCCTTTTGGTGGGAAAAAAATCGGAAATGAAGTTCAAGTCGAACCAAAAGGAGCCCCGGGTTGAGGGGAGAGACAGGGAGAATGGAGGAAGGTGTTTTGAGTTGACCTGGAATGAAATGTTTTGCTTGTTGGGTTATTTAATCATTTAAAAATTGAAAAGAAAGGATAAAAACAACAGCGACAAAAAAGAGATAAAGAAGAATGAAATGAAATTGAAATGAAAAATTGAAAAATGTATCTAAAGTATAAAATTGGTATATTGTTGCAACTCAAAAAAGTTTTGACACTCTTTATGTTTTATTCTCATGTGGGAGGAAAAGCTGAGAGGGGACAACTTCTGTTTAATGTGATTAGAACTTGTGTCAAAATTCCTCTCTTTCTCTGGAAGTTCCCCTTTAGACAAGCTCTATACTTCAGGAAAAAAGTCTGCAGTGAATAACCCACCTTTGCTTTCCTGCTTGGGTTGTTTAGATTTAAGGATGCTTTGTGCTTCCAGAGTTTAATGCCAGGAGGGTTTCCTCCTCGGGATTTTTAAGGCTGCAGTTTTACTCCATGAACCAAACCTGACAAAAAGGTTATGGGATCAGGACAACTGCAGCACTGTGGCATGGCAGTTCTTCCCTGATGTGGGAGAAGGACTTGAACAAAGCTTTTCCTGGATACAGCCAGTTGTGTCATGTGTGTGAGAAGAGAGGCTTAGTCACTGAGAGGTGCTTAATTCACAAATCCACTGATACCACCTTTTTTCTTGATTTTTGGCCTGACTTGAAGTGCCTTTTGTGCTCCTGCACATCTCATGCCGCTGTCTTCTGTGACATGCAAGGCATTCTGGGTTCCTCTGCATGGCCTGCTCATCTTGCTGCTGCTTTTCTGGCCTTATGCCTCGTTGGGAGCAGGATTTGTGCTTTATTGTTGGCTTTTGAGTAACAAAATCATACAGCAGGACAGGATTGGGGTTCAGGAAAGATGCAGACCACATCTAGGAAAGAATTACCCAACACTGGACACAGTGTCAGCTGATGAAAATACAATTTTGCTCCATTAGCTTTAATGTTATGACCCAAATTATACCTAAAAACCCAGGGTCAGCTGCATGATTTTGGCCAGTCTGTGACTAAATAAACATCTCTTAACATGCTTGGTAGAAAGCCTGCAGTAAACTCTTCCAAATACAATTCTGTTTTAAACATTTTGATTGCTATTTACAGTTTTTGCCAATTTGATAGGATTCTTGGAAAAGACATTCAGTAAAATATCATTGAAATTGAAGGAAAAATAAAGAGCAAGTAGAAAACTTACTGTAAAAATACCATGGGCCATCTGTATTAATTATTTTTTTTTATTGTCAAGGAATGTAGGAAACACATAAAAGGCAAAAGACTGCAGAATGAAAAACATAATCATGAGCCCTCGCATAGTAAATAATCGTATTCTTAAATTTCCCAGACAATTCCAGCCCATGCTTGTCCTGCAGATACCATTAAATAACAGCAAAGGCTCCAAGAAAACAGAAGAGTGCATTTTTAATTTTCTGTGACTGAAATTATGGAATACCTCCAAGTCAGTATCATTTCAATTAAGTAATAGAAGTAAACAACTCATCCAATCATTCCATCATGTGGAATTATATTTTACTAATTTCACCCTATTTACCACCCTTACAGTGTCCTGTAAGGCACATATTTTTGGGTAGCAAATACAACTGCAGTTTGTGAAGAAGGGATATTTTTTTTCTTGAAAGCTGAGAAGGGATTAATGATGTCTTTGTGCAGGTAACAACGTGAAATAATTTTGGAATATGGAGTAATGACAGCAGGCAATTTGTTTGCAGTTATATTTGACTTGATCATTGGCATACGTAGATTTTATTATCACCACAATAGACCAAGACCACACAAGATTTTTTGGGTTATGAATGGAGTTTTTTGGGTGGATTCTCTCTGGAGTCCCACAAAGGCATCTTGCAGGGATGGTTGGAATGCACAGGCAAAAGTGGAACAAAATAGCCAAATTTAAATTGGATTGAAGGTGGAAACCACTGTCTTTGTCCTGGCAGGAGAGTTCTTTCTACCTTGAGATGATGGTGTGAAGAGTTTAACTTTACAAACCTCGAGGTTCCTGGGCTTTGTTCTCAGAAGTGAAGTCCTCTCAATGAGAAATTATTTTTCATTTGATAACAAGAAGTGGATTTGATGGGGAATTCTTGGACATCCATTGGCTAAGATTGGATGGACTCTGATTGCTGAAGGCCTCAGGTGCTGGGGACAGTGGCTTTGGTGCTCTTTCCTGGCTGTCACTAGTGCTTACACATGTTTGGGCACAGCAGAACTGGGACTACTGCAGGTGACTGTACTCCATTTTAGTCCAGGCATTCCTAAATAAATGGCCTAATAGCTGTCAAGTGGACTTGTCTGTGCAATTATTTTCTGATTGCCCAGCACTGGAAAACACTCAGGCTCCAAGGAATTTTACCAGGAATTTCAGATATGTGAATATCTCGTGCCGAGATGTTTATGCCTGCCTTGGATGTAATTACACCAATCTGATGTGTGCTCCATTTACTGCTGTAGTTATGCACTTGGGAGTTAAAATGTTCCTTTCCTTTGAAATACACAACACCATTATTTAACCTTCAGACAGACCCAAACCACAAACCAGTAAATCTGGATACCAATGTTTTCAATTTATCTGCCTTTTCCGCCTCTTTAGAACAGGTAATTTTTTCTAAAGTCTGTGCTTTTAATCTCTTTTCTTTTTAGTGTTGTAGGAAAACAGACAACCCTGCAGAAATGCCAAGAAATAAAACTTGAGGGTGGATACGGCCCTTTTGTAACTGCAGATCCATGTGCACAGCCTTTAACAGTTCTCTTACGTGAGAATTTTGATAAATCTTGATTGTCCCTGATATGAAAGAGAAAAATACAATCCCTTCCAAATAATAAGAAATTCAGCTGCACAACCTCACCCACACAGGAAAGGTTAAACAAATGAAAGGTTAAAACAGGAGATATTCCACTCTGCTTGATAATACCAGCCATCAGTCATCTGCTCCCATGCAGAGCCCTGACAATCATAAAACACAGTGGGAGCTGCCTGGCTTCTCCTTAACTATCCCTGTCAGGCTACCCAGCTATTCATTTTTATTGGTTTAATTATCATCTCATTTTTCCTCATCCCTCCTGATAACTCCAAGTACAGTATTCTCTCCGAGACAGCTCTCAGCACCTGCAAATTCCAGACTGGTTTGGGTTGGAAGGACCTTAAAATTCATCCAGTTCCACCCCTTGCCATGGGCAGGGACACCTTCCACTATCCCAGGCTGCTCCAAGCCCTGTCCAACCTGGCCTTGGACACTGCCAGGGATGGGTGAATCAAGCTGGGAATCTACTGATATTATATCTGCTTAAACACATTGGTGTAAATGTAGTGTAATTTGGTAATCTCTAATCCAAGTTTAATTTTCTGGCAGCAGAAGAGTTTTAGGAATATGTGAGTATGGCTTTTACCAAGAGGTTGAACTCTGTGTGGGTAAAACATGATGAAAATGAATATGAATGAAATCAATGTCTATGCTAGTTAAGAAATACATTTTTTCATAGGCTATTTTAATCCTGTCACATATTTTCAGCTTCTGTCACCATCTACTTTCCCTTCTCTTACCCGTGTGTGGTTGTGGGTTTTTTCCTCTAACTTCAGCTCATTATTTTCATGGAATTTGGGACATCTCCCCAAAGTGTGGATTTCAGCAGTGAGTGACAGTGATCCAGCCAAATTTACTTGTCTCTTTTATCACACTGTGGCAGGTGGTTGACCTTTCTGAGAAACACCAAAACAGAGATGAACTTGAAACAGAATACAAGTGGTTTCACACCAATGCCTTCCATCAGTTAACCTTTAAAAACTGGCATGAGATACATTTGCTGTGGGTCTGAAAATGCCCAAGTTTGGAGATTTTTTTACATTTTATTTCATAACCAGTCCCTGTGTGAATTTAGGCAGCAGCCACAAGCCGGAGGGGGAAGTGTAAAAGCACAGACAAGTTGTATGAATTGTGGTGTGTCCTTGCTGCAGGACAAACAGCTCTGTGCACACTTCCAGCCCTCCAGCCAGAGCCCAGAGAAGCTCTGCTGCTTCACACTCACTGAGGATACAACTTTCCAAAGCCTTTTTCCTCTCCTACTGCAGCAGTTGCACACATGGAGAGAGGGTCAGTGATTTTTACATTTATTTCATGGATACTTTTAGGACCACTTTTGCCTGTGCTGCTTTGTGTTATCATAGTGACAAACATTTTTTTGGCTCCTTCTAGTCCTTAATAAACAGCTGTGAATCCTTTTGGTGCCAGGTGGTTAACTTCTAGAAGTTTTAGTGTTTTGTTCTGATATCTCCTTAATATTCCAAGTTTAAATCATATCTATACACTTAATCTAAAGTGCTAACTGGTCTTTAATTTCCTTTTGAAGGTCATAAAACTTCAGATGACATTTTTGTATTTCATTGTAACGCTGTAAGATTTTTTAGCAGCAAAATTTACATTCAAGGAAGGCATCACAGTGAATGCAATCTTGTCACTAAATAAGCATTCTCTGCCATCTTCCATTGATAAAATCAACATTTTGCAGCATCCATGGTCACTCTGTAGCTAGGTGAGGCTCACAAATCCACCAAGTCCACGCTGAGATTTGAAGGACAATTTGTTGATCACTTTTGTGGCTTCTCTGTCCTCTTAACCTGACACGAGACTCTATTTGATTTTGATGGAGATTACAGTTTCCATTAAAATTTTAAACATTGCTCACATGCTCGTGGTGTGCTCCTTGCTCAGTAGGAAGGTAAAGGATATTTTAATACATTTCATGTATTTCAGAGGGGCCATATTGACTCAACAGTTTTTGATGCAACATTTCAGCTTAATATGGAAATGAATATTTTCATCACTAAAAAATGACAATAATTGGATTTTGGAAAGCTTGTAAAAAGACTCTAGGCAGTGAGCACAAAGGTACTTTACAGGTGTAGTTTTTAAAATTTAATCTGCCTTTTCAGGTGTTTGAGTGCCTTTGTTCACCTTCTGGGGTGTCCCACTCAGAGATGTTAAATCCACCTTCCCCTCCCTGGTGTTGGGTGACTTCCATAGGCTGGATTAACCAATATCCCACAGTTTTCTGCTCTTTATTAAACTGATTTTCAGACCAGACACCTTTTATATACTTGCCTCTCCAGGGGAAGGTCCAGCCTTCATCAGGGAAGGTCCCTGCAGCATGACTGGAGTGCCAGCTTCCCATCTGGAGAGAACACTTGGATTTCCACTTTACAGCAGCATTTTTAAAAGTGTTTTTTTTCCACCAAAAAAACTGCAAAAGAGCATTGCACTGTATATCCTGAAATACTGGTGGTGTTTAGAGAAAACAGTAACAATTCCCACCTATTATTACACTAAGTAATCTCAACCATCTGATATTTTAATTATTCTAGTCATTAGCTCTCCCTTAATTTGCAGCAGCTGCTTTCTAAAATTCAAAACATCACATATGTCAACAGCACAATCATTCTTATTAACTCTGCTGTCCAAAAAGCTGCAAAAAAGAGCATTCAGAGTAAACTATCATTTGGAGATTAAATATTCATCCAGCCTTATTGTCAGCAAGTAAAAATATGAAAAATGGGATTACTTTTGGTGGTTTAGATGTGACAGAAATTCAATACCTGGGTTAACAAGGAGCAATGGCAGCGTAATCTCACTTAATCAGACCAGTGGGATCTAAATCTGAGATCTGTTTCTTACCACAAGGATCTGGTCTGGTCACATGGCCTCAGTGTAAAAAGTGCTAAAATCACATTGCTATTAAGAGAGTTTTGTGAGTCCCATAACTCACAGGTGAACAGAATCATTAATTTGCTTTGGTCACAGCTCTGGCTCGGCTCAGGGAGCAGCTCCTGACTCCAAGGTTGTCCTCACAAGCAGAACGGGTAAATTTACAGAATAATTGGGAGAGGAGTGGGAAGTGAAGGGAAAAACAGATTCTGTTTCTATGATCTGCCCTGTATCTGCCTTATTTTTCTATATTTGGCTAATGAAGGGCAGCTGGAGCCACTGTAATGAACATAATGATTTCTGGGAACATTCAAAACCCCAATGATTGCACTGAAGGATTGAGACAATCAATCAGCAGCTCCAGCAGAAAGACATAAGCTGTTAAATCTCCTTATTCAGTTCAATTCTAAATGGCTTTGCTGCTGTTGGTTGCTACGTGGTCATTTTTAAACACTAAAACAAATTCCTTGAGTGTTAGAACTTTGAGAGTTGTTCTTCAGAGACACTTATCTGGTTTTACTTGTCCACTTTTTGTGACTTTTGCCCTAAAAAGGTCATCAAGGACCAGTTTAATGACTCTGAGTCACTGTAAATTCGGGTACTGATGGTCCTGATGTCAACACCCTCAGTCAATGCACCCTCAGCATTGTGTGCAGAACATACCTGATTTAGAGAAAATCCAGCATTTTAAAATCAGTTGCTCCCTAATGAAAGTGTCCTTAGAATTAATTGTTGAATTTCCATCTCGGCTTCAGAAGCAATGCATCATTCTTAAAGCAGTACGACTCTCCAGAGGGCACTTTTCAGATTATCAAAGTCTTTAGATGTATTATTAAGACCTTGACTGATGCATGATTGATTTAATATAAATATAAATCAATAGGGCTTCCCTAGAACTCATCCCTGTCTTCTGCAGGGAACTTGATAGATTTTTGGGTCTGGTGTTTGGGAAATGAGACCAGAAAAAGTGTGAGATTGGAGCAGGAGAAAGAGAACTACTTCTACAGAGGAAAAGCTGAAGGATGGAAATGAGGATTCATTTCCATCCTTGAAATCTTCTACTCCCCTATTTCTCCCGAATAAATTTGCCTTTTCCTGAATTTTTACGTAGTCCTTGTTCCTGAAGCAGCCACTGAGGTGAACAACAAAGGATGTCATAAGTGGTGGCATTTCAAGATTCCCAGTGCAAGCCAGAGAGTTTAGAATCAGATGGTGGCAAATTATATTTCAGTAAATGCTGATAATTAATTTATCATAGAACAGAAAATTACTCTGAAATTTGGGATCTGGCAGAAAGCTGACTTGGTATTTCCCCACCAAGGGACCTGAAAGCTGATAAAAGCCCAGGGTGGGAAAGGGGATGGTCAGAGCAACATTCCTTCAATGAGTTTGTGATTTGACATGAACTGTTGAGGCTGTTGAAATCAACTATTTCAAATTAAAAATAAAATAAATGCCAGTTATTAGAAAGAAAAAAGTTAAACTCTGGTTGGGATGGAAGGAGCAAACTAGGATGTTAAGAATGATGAAGTAGAAATGTGTTTGAGCCACACCAGCAGTGGGGAGTGTGTTTGTGTGCCTTGTGTGGGCACACAGGCTCCTGTGTTTACTGTCCATAGACAGAAGCAGTGAGGAGGGCAGGCAGCCCTCAGGGGGCACCAGCACTGCAGAGCTGCCAACTGTTCCACATTAGAAACCCCAAATTGCACAAATGCAGCCTTAATATAGTAACAACCAGAGCAGAGTGTAGGAGTCTCCAGTGTTTATCAGCTTCCCTGATTGTATCTCCTCGAATTTCAGCAAGCCTAAGAACTCAGGATGTAAAATAGTGGTTATAGCATCCCTCCCACCATCGAAAAAAGAAAAGAAGGGAAAAGAAAAGAAGCCAAACAAAAGCCCCCACAGTGCTGAAGAGAACCCCGGGGTCTCCTGTGACTTGTGCATCTGAAAATGTTACCTTGCATTATTTGGGAATTTGGCCACAGTTCATGCGAGGTTGTAAAGAGACTTTAGAGAGGAAACAAGAGCAGGTGCTCATCTGCTGAAACCATACAAAGCCTGCTGATGTCAAGATCAAACTGCCCAGCCCCTTTGTCTCTGCATATGATAGACTTCCTTATCAGTATCCCAAAGCTTGCCAAGAGTTACTCTTTATCTGATTCCCCCAGGGAAAGCAGGAGGATTTTCTACATCAAAGTTCATGACCCATGCACACCTGGGTGTTTATAAAAGGTCTGGCACATTGTGGGTGCTGCTGTAAACAAACTACTAATAAAAATGTAATTTGACATGTTTTCTTAGCTTTATAGAGCCTTTCAGAGAATAGAATTGTTTAGGCTGGAAAAGCCCTCTAAGATCTCTGAGTCCAACCATTCCCCCTGCCAAGGCTATGTCCCCTGTTCTCTCACCCATGTCCCCAAGTGCCACATCCACACAGCTTTTAAATCCCTTCAGGGATGGGGAACTCCACCACTGCCCTGGGCAGCTGTGCCAGGGCTGGACAACCCTTTCTATAAAGAAATTTTCCCTAATGTAGAACCTAAACCTCCCCTGGCCCAGCCTGAGGCCGTTCCCTCTCCTCCTGTCCCTGTTCCCTGGCAGCAGAGCCCGCCCCTCCCCGGCTGCCCCCTCCTGTCAGGGACTTGTGCAGAGCCACAAGGTCCCCCCTGAGCCTCCTTTGCTCCAGGCTGAGCCCCTTTCCCAGCTCCCTCAGCTGCTCCTGGGGCTCCAACCCCTCAATATCCCTCTTGTCATGAAGGGCCAGGTACTGGACACAGCATTTGGGGTCCTTCAGCAAGGCCAGCACAGGGGACGGTCACTGCCCTGGTCCTGTGGCCACAGCAGGGACAATAACATTTTTTTTAAATGGTTAGCACTGAGGCTGCTCCTGTGGCACTGCCGCTGTAGAAAAGCTTTGTGCACACATGAATTATTCAGGGTAAGAACTCTGATAACCTCCTCGAAGATCAGGCATTGCCACCGGCTGAGGTGCTCCCTGCAAAGTGCCCCCTGGCATTTCAGCCACCATTTGCCACATCAGCTCTCTGTAAGCAGCAGTGCTTGTGCCCCTCTAGCCCAAAATACCTGAAATATTTTGAATAACTTCAGTGACTCAGCAGCTCTCTACCCCTTCAAAAAGGCAGGGGGTAATTTGTAAGCAAACAGAGCTAAATTCAATCAGCTGTTCACAACAAATAATTTGAACATCTCTGTGTGTGCAGTTAAAGCAGATCATCTTAATGTGAAAATGATGGCAAGTACAGAATCACTTTAATAGGATGATTAAGAACTGTGGGCTCCCGGGGAAAGCAGCGCAGCAGTGTGTGCACCTGCATCCATTAAAAGCAGCAAAATATAGGGAATAACAAGCAGTAACCTGCCAGCCAATCTGTGGGGCATGGGAAGAGCTGGTGGGAATTGGGGTGGACAGGGAGAAGAGAAAATACATGGTAAGGGATGGTGAAATGAAGTTCTCGAGCATAATGCAAAACATAAAAGGGTGTTGCTGTTCCTGGCCATGGAGTGGAAGCTCAGGGGTGGAGAGGTGAGCTGGGCAAGGGGAATGAGACTGGGAAGCCGTGGGGCCACACTGGATACTTGCCTCGCCCTGAGAGACTCTAAAATTGATGGAGATTTCAGAACACACATGGAATCTGGGTTATGGAGGCAGAAAAAGTAAAATTAGAAAGGCACAGGTAGAATCTCTGTCACCTAATCAACTCAATCTACTCTGCTCATTTCTACCATAACAAGAACAAGCCTCAGTCCCTGGAAAAACTCTCTGAAAGCTGCCCAAAAAATAGAGGAGAAAACAATCCAAAGTAACTACAAGTTCTTCTGAGATGATCTCACTGCCCATGTATATTCATTGTTTGCTGCTAGGCAGAAATATTCTCTCAGTCCTCTTGAGGAAGCAGAAGTGGAAATTACAATTACAAAATACTAATATCTTTTCTAAAATTAATTGACTAATTTTTAACAGACAATAGATTTTATTGCCTTTGTATTATTCCTTCGGAAGAATACATTTGTAAGGCCCATCCATATTTATATGTGCTTCAAATATAGAAGTATATATCTATGAAAAAAATGCATAGATGTATATTCCCTTCCTCTTCTTTCTTTTGCATTGCAAAGAAGGGACAAAGCATGAGTAAAAATATCTTTAACAAACCGACCCAGGCTGCAATAGCTGTGTTAAGGCTACCAAGGTCACAGGAGGAGGTGATGCTTTTGTGTGACTGCCAGTGACAAATATCAACACTAATGTGAGCTTATTGACAAGCACCATGGTAGAGATGGCCAGGAAAGCAAGGCAAGGGCCCTGCAGTACACAGAAACTGATAAAGTGATTTTTCATCTAATAAAGGATGCTAGTATGTCCCTCCTGGGTTGGATGTATGTCCTTGATTATCAGGCAGCACTTCTTTACATAGAACATCTACCTGCTGCTGAACACACCGTTATTTAGGGCATGGTGTGAGTTCATCATCATTTACATTTTTCTTTAGATTCAGATACCATCTGCTGCTCTGTTTTCTTTTGCCTAATGTCACAGTCATAAGCATGTAATTACCATACTCCTACTCTTTTTTTTCCATGTTCTTATTCATTTCAAGCTTAATTTCAGTCAGTTTTTGTCTTTAGCTTTCTTAAACCCTGCAATTATTAGAAGACACTTAATGGGATCAACAGCAACGTTTCATGCTGCAAGGATAAATTTTGAAATGGATTAAATGAGGACAGATGACAAAGTGCTGAAAGCAATCTTTATATCAGAAAAAAAATGGAAGGAAAGAGTAGCCTTGTAAAAACTAACAAATGATGACTTTGTATATATTAAAACCTCTAAATCTCAGGGTTTTTTTCTCATAGTGGTAAAACAAGAATTTGCAATCCTGAAAAAGTGTAGGCCTTTGTAAATATTAATGTAGGAAAGTGCAACCTTGGATCTGCTCTTCCGTGCAAGTTCAGAAAAAACTCAACGTGGGTCAAGTTGGACCCTCAGAGTCCTGCCAGGTTTGCTGTTTGTTTCTGGGTTATTCTGTACCTTAAGGGGGTTATAAAAGTGAGGGAGAGGGACTTTGTATACAGGCAGCTCATGACAGGATTAGGGGCAATGGTTTTTAACTGATACCACCCTCACAGGGCACAATTCCATCCCAATATCCCGTCCAGCCCTGCCCTCTGGCAGTTTGAAGCCATTCCCCCTTGTCCTGTCACTCCATCCCTTGTCCCAAGTCCCTCTCCAGCTCTCCTGGAGTCCCTTTAGGCCCTGCCAGGGGCTCTAAGTTCTCCCTGGAGCCTTCTCTTCTCTAGGTGAACACCCCCAGCTCTTCCAGCCTGGCTCCAGAGAAGAGGGGCTCCATCCCTCTGACCAAAATGGATATTTCCATGATGTTTGCCCAGCATATTCCAGCACAACCATTGGAAAACAGTCTGTACAACCACACAAGGGGATGAACATCAGTTTAGGTCAGCTGCTTGTTATCAAATGTCCCAGAAAACACTAAATGGCTCCCGACCTTTTCCCTTCAGATGCCTCTTGGGCCCCTGGTGCTGCACTGAGATTTGCTGTGCTGCCCCAGTGTCAGGGACCAGAGTGGCTCAGGCCCCTCCAGGGACACACATGAGCTCTTTATTTTGTGTTGGGACTCCTACAGCTCTAGCTGGGCCTCTCTTCTACGCTGCACGTGCTACTAAGTACAAAGGATTAAAATAAATATTTGCATTGTTTGAGGGGCCTTGCCACACTGGGAACGTGCCCACTGTCTGCTGGCATTGCAGCTGCTTTCCTTCCAAAGCCAGGCCAGCAGAAGTTGGCATGAGGCTTTTAACTCGGTTCTAGCATGATGCTGGCAAAAGAAAAAAGTTATATAATGATATGGATGGCAAGTCGTTTGAAACTACATTTCCTTGCATTTTCCAGTATAATTATTCTGCCTCTGCTAAATCTCCAGGCGAAACTTTCCAGGAATTAATATGCCTTTGCATTTGCCTTTGTACTGTGAAAGACAATATTTAGGTCCTTCCTAAGGGATGAAAAAAAGTTGTAATGGAGACCAGAGCAAAATAAAACCTCCCACAGATTCAGAGAGGGAGCAGCGTCCCAGAATCCCTCACATGGTGTTTGCAGGTTTCCTCTGCCTGTTTGTTTGAGCCTGGAGCCCAGGATGGAGCTGTGATTCCGGGAAATGCCTTTTCCCTCATGTGAGAACATGCTTGTTGTATTGAGGATTGCAGAGCCAGCTTCTCCTTTCAAAGACAGCAGTGAAAGCGTTGTGTTTGGAGCCCGATCTGTGCCTTGCTCTCAGTGTAAATTGAAAGTGGCTACAGGCTGAACGTGAATAAATAAATGATTTACCTCAGCCAGCCCTGCCAGCCTTTGTGAGAGGAGGGTGTTAATCCGTGGAGACACTTGTTAATGGGTGTGCCTGGCAGGGAGGTGGGGCATGCACAGAGAAATGTGGGGAAAATAGTTATTTAAAATAACGGGGGGAAGTGGGAAAAAAAAGACACAGCACAAAGTTATGGTGTTGGTTAAATCAGAAATTATTTCATGTCTGAGAAGTTTCAGCTCTTCTGGGATCTCTTCTGCTTTTCTGCAGTGGAGATTTAACACCTGTATGGGAAGCAAAAGAGCCCTTAAGAGGCCTAATCTGTGCACTGGAGTGGAATTTAATCTTCAGCTCAAATCTCTGCCTGGAGATCAAGGGGAGAAGACTGGAAATGTGCTGATTCCAGTGAGTCGGAGGTGTCTCTGCCCACGGCAGGGGGTGTGGAATGAGATAACTTTTAAGGTCCATTCCAATCCAAACTATTCTCTTATTCTATGCTGTTATTAAAATCCATTAGTCATTATTAAAGTATTAATGATTAATCCCTGTAAATCAGGAGGAAAACAGGTTTCAGGACCAAGAATTTGGGTTTTACATAGAAAATAAAAGACTCTGCTCAGCGAGGACCAGAAGACATTCCCTATGCAGGAAATTTGCCACTTGGGTGGTGTTGAGGAAGAGTCTTCAGCCTGAGACCTTTCTGTGGGAACTCTGAATGGCAAAGGATGTTCAGGGAGCAGGAAGAGGGAATCCCCCAAACCTTGAAACCAACTCTGAAACTTGCTCAGGACATCAGGGAACAGCTAAACCTAAGTACAACCACGTGTACTAAGACCCAACATTTCTGTCAAAACTAGACATAAGCATTGTATATTCAGATTCTCCAATTATTCCATTTGTGTTGCTCATACTGGAATGAAGTAAAATTCCATTGCAATGCACTTTGTAACAGTTTTCCAAAAAACAGGAGGGACTGACCAGGTCACATCATTGCCATGACACCACAGGCTTGACTTTTGCAACAATGAAGTGAAACAGACTTTTTAAAACATTAATTTTATATGGAAAAATAGCTCATGCCAAGTCATTTATCAGAATCACATTTCATTAACAGTAAACAAAATCACAATATACAGATATAGTATGTATTTATTTATATATGTCACTTTGTATTAACCATTAACTCTATGTAATAAAAATATATTACAATATTTGATATGTATCCACAAAGCACAAGCCATTGTAAACAGAACAGACAGCACAGGCCCCATTATTCAAAATCTGCACTCGGGATTAACATTGATTTTTTTGTATTCCTTTTAACTGTAGACACAGAGGATTTTATGTGTTTGCCTTTGCATGAATGGATTTGTTTCTCTGGAATATCTCTTAGGAGACTATCGAGTTTAGCTTACCCGAGACCGTAAAATCCATGTTACCTCATGGCACTCTTGAATGTGTTGTGATTACAAAGAGGTCTGTGCATCCCTTTATCCATGCACTTTAGAAAGGTTTCATTTATATTCCCATTTCCCCCCAAAATAAATAGCCCCTGCAATTACACCCCATTGTTATACAAAAAAGTTAAATGCAATAAATTATAGTGGTATATTTATAATAATATAATCAAACATGCCCTATCTACAGCAGCTATTTTCAATGTTATTTCATAACTACCTTCCTTCAGACTGGCTCTAGGTGCTTTTAGAAATAGGAACCCATCTATGTTCAATATTTGCAAAACAAAACAAAATACTTTAAATACACAGACTAAACCTTTTATACCTCTCATGATATGAATGGTCCTTACTCACCCAAGCAACCCCACTGTCCTTGCAGCAAGGAGTTGTAAAACCAGCTCCTTAGAATTTTTTTTTAAAATCAAATAATCTTCTAATAGTCTAATCTAGGGGCAAATGTTTATATCTAACTGTATCTGGAAGGACTGGTAATAGGTTACATTCCTGCAAGAATTCAGAAGGGAATGATTAGTGATTGCCAAACATGGAAATTTCTTAATCCTAAAATAATCTTCAAAAACAAAAAACGCTGTGAAAAAAATTCTAAGGATTAGAAAAATGCCATGTGTATAAATAATCAAGGCACCTCTTAGTTACCTATTTCTATTTTCCAAGGCAATATGTGATAATAGTTTTAAAATGTCTTATCTGGGAAGCCCTATGGTTTCTTCTATAAAAAGACCCATTCTTTAGTCTGGCTGATGCAGGTGGCTTTATTTCACTTGAATAAGGCTGGACACAGAGCACAGAGAACTTGTCCCCAGCCTTGTCACTTGTTTGCTGTGTTACCCTGAGGGCACCAGTCATTTTACTGACTTTTTCCTCATAAAAGTAATTAAATTAATGAGATTTCTTACTTTGTATTTTTTTCCCTGTGTTGCTCATTGATCCCATCAGCAAAACAGGAGGAGAATTTACCTGTCTGTGCACAAGGACTTAGTGGTCAGGAGGTAAATTAAAACACTTTGGTATATGACAGGGCTTTTTAAAGTTTTTGTTCCAGAGCTCAGTGTAACACAAGTGCAATACAACAGAGCAGGACACTGGGATGGGCAGCAAGGGGAAGGCTGCATGGACCTGCTGCATTCCCACTGGTATCTCACTGGGATGCTCTGGCATTTCATTCAAAAGCACTGGATCCAAATCCCAAGGGAATGGGGGCTTTCAATTTTTTGCTCTTTGCATGACTTTTAAAAGAGGTTTGTTTTAAAGCTGAAATTGTAGAACTACAGTGACTAGAAAACAGTTTTCTAATACCAGCAAGATGGAGGGGGACTTTGGACAAGAGCAGAGGGTGACAGGACAAGGGGAAATGGATTCAAATTGACAGAGGGGAGATTTAGATTGGATATTAGGGAGAAATTCTTCCCTGTGAGGGTGGGCAGGCACAGGATGCCCAGAGCAGCTGTGGCTGCCCCTGGATCCCTGGAAGTGTCCAAGGCCAGGCTGGACAGGGCTTGGAGCAGCCTGGGACAGTGGAAGGTGTCCCTGCCATGGCAGGGGGTGGCATTGGACTGGATGATCTTTAAGCTGCCTTCAAACCCAAACCACTCTATGATTGTATAATTCAGTAACAATTCCAAATGGAAATCCTTTTCCTAACATGACTTTGTGTGTAAATAATCAGCCATATGGGCTCGTGCCTTTGGGTATATTGAAACCCTGTGAAACAGCATTTCTTCAACCAAAAATGTTCTTTTACTCCACGATTGCCACCCCTGCTGTCACACCCCTGACGCTTTTGCTTCTTGGCACACACATTTCTGAAGGGCACTTAAAGTCTGTAGCTCTAATCCTCCTCCTTAGAAATATAGACCTATGTGATAAACTTCTCCAGTTCATTAGATCAGCAGTATTTGCTTAAAACCCAACAATCCTAAATACATATTTACACCATACACACCAAGAGTACAGGTAAGAAGCTGACATTTTACAAAGACTCAGCAGCTCTTTTCTCCATGTAAACTTTTATACCCCCCCAAGAGGGACAGTTGCCTTTTGGTGCAGGATGGTTTTCCTAAAAAAAAGGTCACCTGTCAAAAATTTTCACTATATTGAATGCTGAAAGCATGAAAAGCAAATTAAAAATAAAGAGATTTAAGGCTACAATGTCATTGTTCTCACTTATTCAGGTGTGGGGAGGTTACAAAGACATAATCCCTGATTCTGCAGACACATAATCCTGTGCTCAGTCCTCACAACCCAGCAAAGCAAACACACAGTGACTCTGGGATCAGGACCTAACTGAGCTTTCCGTGCTGATCAGTGATTTATAGAGTCAACTAACAATGAGCTGACAGAGGTGTGAAGTCTCTGTCTTTGCTTTTAAGCTTTGTTTAATGATAAGAACGTTGAGAGTGGGGAGAAGACAGATCTAACAGCAGTGAAAAGCAATTTCCAAAGGGTTGTTCCAGAGATATTCACTGTACATGTAAAACTGTATGGGACAGGGAATTCAGAGTCTTCTTCATTTAGGATTAAGAGAGGTAAGGGAGCTCTGAAACCTGAGGCATGTAGGTCCAGAAAAATTCACATTCTGCAAGTGATCTAAACCTCTTGGACTTTGAGAATTAGACTCTCTGGTCATTCAAAAAACATGAGTAGTTTCCACATAAACCATCTGAAAACCATTAGAGTCTTCCCAAACCCAAAAGGGTCCTCCTGTGGCAGCTGTGCTGCTCTTGCAGCCTCAGCCCAATCTGTGGCACAGCTACAGGGCTTTGACAGGATTTTCACCTTTTCCTTTGGAATGAGTGAATATCTGAGAGACTTGGAGAGCTCCCGGGGTGGAAACAGGGCACTGGGAAAATCCCACTGCAGCCAAGGAATCCCATATCATTGCAGCAAAGCCACTTTGTACTTCCCAACCTCCCTGACCCTCAGCCTCCCACTCACATCCATTCCTGCCTCACTCTTGGAACCTCTTAAAAATGTTTTGATTTTGAAGTTAAGTCTAAAATGTCTTCTCAAAGTTATTTTTTAAAAAAATATCCTTGCCAGAAGATTTTACTTTTGATCTGAAGCAAACCAAGATCATTTCCTAGATGCACTGGCAAAATTGAGAGGGTGAATCACTGCCAGAGGCAGGGATGTGGCTTTTGGGGGCCTTTTGGGGGCCTTTTGAGGTTCCTTCCAACCTCAGCTGGTCTGTGGTGCTGTGATATGAGTGGCTGCTGCTGCAACAGTCGTCAGGCTTCATAAGGATTTGTCTGGACCATTTTTAATCTCTAGCTTTTATTTTTTTTCAGACATAAAGGAAGTTCTAAAAAGTCTGATTTAGGGCTACTGCAAAGAGATTGTTAGGGTGATCTTCTCAAAGAGGAAGAACAGAGATAGAACTTGTTGAGTATTGTGGTTGCCTGACATTGGAAGTGAGAACTTACACACAAGAAGAACTCCCTAAATCCTGTCTACATCCTCCCATTTGTAAATACCATAAAAAGCAGGGCTGTACACATTGAGCAGACATGTATAAAACCTGGATAAAGTAATCTAATAGACCCAATCCTCAGGTGAAACAACCATTATTTTGATCTATGTCAGGAGAGGGCCTAGTACCTAATAATTGTTCAACAAACCCTGTTCAGCCTCTCCTCGATTTTGCCAAATGCAATTACCCAGATCTTCACATTCAAGCTGGCTCAAGAACATAACATAAACCAGGATCACAGCTCACAGTTAGGGCTCTGAAATTACATAAAAACCGTTAAAATGAACAAAGGAAAAAGCTCAGAATCCACAAAATGACACAGTGGACTACATTCTCTTAATCATCTGCCAGTGCTCTGCCTGCCAAATTTACAAGATAGAAAGGAAATGTTAATTGAACATGCGTGTGAGGAGTAGATATTGCATATGGGTCACAGATACCAACAAACAGAAAACTGCATATTGCCTAAGCAGCTGCCCAGATTTTGCACATGCAGCTCCAGATTTTGGGCACAGGATGCAGCCAAACTTTACAAACTTCTTCAAAAATATTTAAGTAACAAATGGAAATCCCCCCTCCCCCCCCTTTGCACACGTGTGTTAGACAAGAGAACAGTTCTGCTTCATGAGCAGAGATAATAAATACTGTGCATTACACTTACCACTGTTATTTTACCTCACTCGGGTCAGAGTGTTGTATAGTACAGATAATACTCAGCAGACAGATGGTTACTCATATCTACATTCATCACTGAGACACACACTTTAGAAAATTTTGCCAGTTGCCTATAAGAATTCAGCTGAATATCTAGCACTTAACAAGCCACAGCATCGTATTTCGAGTGTCCCATAAAATGTCATCAGGGAATGCTGGGGTGCTATTTTTATTTTGTGTTCTGAGGCAGTTTGTCAAGCACCAGCATTTACAACTCCTGCTTGCTTCAGATGGTCAAAACATGACAGAGAGCTGATGCAAGGAAGGGGAAATTATATCTATTCTCTATTATAGGATTAATTATACAAGAAAGGCACTATGAAAGAGAGACAAATTTTTAAACACATACGAAGGGAGAGATTTATTGCTCATGGTGGGATATAAATCAACCAGTGACTGACTGTGATACACAAGCATCATGAGACAAGTCCAGTGCTGTATTCTCCATCTTTTACTAGACATCCTAAATGTATTATGTTTTGGATTGTTTCTCCTGGGAAACTAGCTTGCTGTCTTTGAATTTGAAAGTTTGAATGTTTCTGGAGCTGCCCTTATTGACGTACAAACCTCCCATTGACTTTGGCATCAACTCCACGTGGAAGTTTACAACAGCTGTGGACTTTCCTGGTGCAATTTAGTAAAAGTGATCTTAGTCAAACATGCTCAGTATAGAGCTTTTTATCTTTTTAAACTCAGTAATAATCAACTTTCTAACATCCTGCACACTACTACAATCCAATCATCAATATGTCTTGAATTTTTAAAGAAAAAAGTATTGAACTGGGTGTTTTTATCTATACCACCTGAGAAAATTATGTTAAGCCTAAGAAGCAAAATGATTAAACTGAGATAGACAATTTAATCTGGCCAAGGGCTCATTTAAATGCAGTGCTGTAAAAGCTTACTTAAATTCTGTGGCTGTAATTACATGTGGATTTTATTGTAATTATGGTATTTTTTTCTGACTGAAATTAATAAATAAGCTGAAAATTTTTATTTACATGGTAGCTGATAATCTTCACATAATAACTGAGGTGTTACCCCACATTCACTGACTTTGGGGTGAGGCCCCTCACTGAGTTCCCAGTCTGAGCTTTGAATCAGAGGCCAGAAAATCCAACAGTGGGCATTTTTTGCAACATACCAAGCCCTTTTCTTGCATGAGAGAAGGTGCCAACTAAAAAGTAATCCCACATTTTTTACTACTTGAGGCCTTATTTTCTCAGTATGGCATTGACAGTTGGAATATGAGCAAGGATAGATGGAAGTACAGCCAGTTAGTTGTGTCAGCTGTTATTTAAGCTACCATTGCATTCATGAAGCCTAATTAACCAAGCCTATTTTAAGATCTGGGCATGCATCTGAGTGCATGGTAAATGTTAATAATGTTCCTATGCAGAACTGCAATCCAGAGCTATAAAGATTTGTACTGAAACCTCCAGAGATTTGCACGTACAGATGTGGATTCAGATTATTGGTTCCCCTCTCATGGTGGAGAGGGGCCCTATTATTTGTGCTCCACTTGCTTTGGAAATTATACTTGAAACTCAGATTTAGGCTCATCTTTCCTTTAAGTAGGAAAAAACCCTATGATTAATAACTCCTCAGAAAAAGAGATTTGTTATTTTTCCTCTTGGGCACAGGGCCCAGATCTGCAGCTTTGGGCAAAATCCAGCTCTTCAGAGCTCAGATATATGGATGGTAGGCAGGAGGCATCCTGACCTTTCCACCCTGTCTACCATTTGTATTTTCCTGAAATTTAATGGGGAAAATATTAGTGGGATTCTGAGTAAATAACATAAAAAATTTAGAGAAGACATGGCTGAATCCAGCATAGTCCAAATTGTTTTTTCTCTTCCTTCAATTCTACAGGATTCTTCCAAATATATATATCAGAGAAGGCTGAACTGTGCTGGGCGCTGGATGAATATTTAGAATTTTTTTTTAAGCTTTTCCCATTAAGATATTTTCTGCACAAAACCTTCTCAAGCCACTAGGGTGGGGTGGTTTTTGTAAAGCCATGTTGGCAGCTACAGCAGAGGGAGCTTTACCTGCAGCCAGTGACAAACACAGCACAAATATCCCAGTGCAGCTTTTTAGAATAATCTCACCATGGCACCGGTTTGCTCCCATTACTTTCATGAGCCCCTCTGCTGAGGACTACTTTTCTATCTATAGATGCAGCTGCTGATGGAAATCAATGGGAGATTTGTATTTGTGGAGCCTGCAGGATCACGGATCAATAGCGCTCTTCCAGTCGGGGGCAGGAGGTCCAGAGCAGCCTGTCTCCCTTGGATGTTACATGGGCTACTGGAGGGACGTGGGCTGGGCTTCACCCTGTCCACAGCTGCCTCCCAAAACCTGGGCAGGTGAGGAGAGCTACTAAGGATGGGCCAGTTCCTGTTGTCTCACAAATCTCACTTTGTCTGTCCCATACCGGGCTCCTCATTCATTCAGCTGCGGAAGGTTCCGGTTGTGCGATTCGCCCGCCAGCGCGGAGGAGTTGATGGAGCTTCTCTTGAGGATCTTGTTTATGATGTCCTTCCACGTCTTCTTGTACTGGTGCCGTAGCAAAGAGTACACAAAAGGGTCTGAAACAGCTTTGCTGTAAGCTAAGCACTTGGAAATGATCCCCCAGTGGGCGCTGATGTGGACCACAGAGGATAATTCAACAAGTCTGGGGAAAGAGGAAGGGTGAAAGAGTGAAACGTTAAAAATGACATTAACCCACCCCAAACCCTCAAATTATTCCTGGGCAATTGCAACAAAACTAAAGAAAAGAAAGCCATACTCATGAAAATGTGTATGTCGTCCTCCTCTTACAAATTTTAAAGACTGCTAACGTAAACTTGAGGCCTGTTTGCCGAAGTGCCGTTGCTTGGTCTCATGGGAGTCATATTCCACTACCACTCACATTCTAAAAACCCAGCATCAGTCTGAACTCGCGGTTCTAGGTCCCCTGCAGAGTATCTGAGTCACCTCACATGGGCTATCCGGCTCTCTTGGCCAGTCCAGATCTAGAGAGAGTTCAATGCCTTTAAACAGTTTTTCTGAGTCATAGAAACACACAAGGAAATTCATCACTGAGAGATGGCATATCGTACCTTGAATTTAAAAACTGGTCAGTTCAAAGGGCAAGAATTCACATTTGCAACATATTTAGCAAGACAAAACTTTAAAATCATTAAGGGAGGGGGAGAGGGAAGAGCTCCATATACTCCTCATACCTACACTAGCCCAGAGAGTTCACTGTGTACTAAAAGAATATTTTTGACAGTGAAATATTGATAACTCCCCATGTCTTTGAGCAACACCAAAGGGCAGCTCTGTTCCATATGCCTCTAAGGCTGTTAGAAACTATTGATTTTTATAGAGGTCGAACAGCCACGTGCTGTTACAGAACCCCACATGGCAAATCAGATCTTTGCTGAACCTGTCTGCAGCAGCAGATGTTGTTAAATCTGCCTGGGAAATACTTCAGTTGCTCACATTTCTCCAGACAAAGCACCACTTCCAAGGAGCTTTCTGAAGGGTGGTTCCTGCAGCAGCAATGACAGTAATGTTGGTACTTCAAGCAGTTTAAAGATGAGGGTTTTTTTTTTCCTCAGTCATTTTATTCCTATTCCAAAACCTTTCACTGCTACACATTGTTTAAAATAATGCTGGCGAATGGCACAGGCCAGTCAGGGGGAGGGACATTTCAGGTGACCAGGGAATGTCACATGCAAATACTTGGGAATCCCTTGTGCCACTCCACTGGTGCTGCTTGGCTCAGCAATTTTGAGATCCCAAAGAACCCCCATCTGTCCCATTTCTCTCTCCTTCCACCTCAACTAAACAAATGTTCTTTCAACCTCTCCTTGTAACTCATGGTTGTTATCTTTCCCATAAAGGAAGATCAGAACTGAGACCTAATTATCATCTACTAAAGTTTCCAGGTGGTCTCATGTGGTGTATTCTCTCTTCTTTAATAAAATGCAACTTGACATCCACATTAATATGTTCTAAAATGAGAATTGACAATTTGGAAATTAATCATCTACTGAGTCACATTTACTTTGTAATCTACCATGAGCCATCCTTGTTGGTCTCCACTTCATTTATTTGATGCCTACTTCACATTTTGAATTCCATCATGTTGAATTTCATTTGGATGATTTATTTTTACTGAGTGCTTTACAGATGTGAATTTGATTATGTTTAATTAAATTCAGCGGATGCCTTGAATAACCAAAATATGACAAATTTGTGTCTGAGGGTCTGTCAGTCAGTTCTCTGAGACATTAACAATCTCCATTTAAAGCACATCAAAGAGACACTTTGGGTTGCAAGCCTAGACTTGCTAATTTTACCTTCATTGACTGATCAAATGAAAAGCCTACAATTTTATTAACAAAATCTTAAATATTTTCCTTGCGTTCCAAAAGCTTCCTTGACATTTACACATTTTTCAATTCTCATGTATTATTTTTTTATAGTAAATTACATTTGCAGTTATCAAGCAGCAAACACAGAAATGCAGCCAAACCCCAAGCTATGCATTTCCACTTCATGTACAAACAATTAAATGTCAGCCTTTCAAGGCATATCACAGAATTTATTGCCTTTGAAAGGTTTTGTTTCTCATTTGTGAGGGAAATGATATGCATAGCTTCCATTTTCATGAAGCTTTTCAGCCTAAAAGAGACATTTTTAGTGAAGGAACATTAATATTTCAGTGCTACCTGTAAATTAAATTTTACAGTATCAACTACATAATTCCCTGGCTTGCTTTCATAAGCCTCTCTTCTACTGTCTGGTCTTCAGAGCCCTTTTATTTCAAAGCTGTAAGCTCTTCTTCTGTGATATTTTGTTCATATTTTAGAAACTTATAACCCTGTAGAGTGTGTCATTTCACGTGGCTATCCAATTATTTTATTCCACCTTCAGTAAACAAATGAGAATGCCATGTTGAAGCGCATGACCTTGATCTCTACACATGTAATGCACACTGGAAATCCTTTATTTACCTGTGCAGTTAATCACTGCACTAAAATATTGTACCAAAAGTGTGCCCACCCAGCTGGGAGGCTGAAGAACACAAATGGCACAAGAATTCTGAGCTTCTTGTGTGCCCAAGCACAATCTGGGAGGCAAACAACAGTTTAAAAACAGGGTTTGCTCACCCCCTATTCCCCAGAGATGATACAACAGAATTCTAATCATCTTCTGCTTGTTCCACCATCCTCCTCTGTAACCTGAGGGCTTGAGACTATGAACTTCTGCCTGCTATTACTTCAGGATTTTTAATTTAGAGCCAATTTCCTCATGCATTGACAGCACTTATTAACTTGCACGAGCAAAGTTCTGTATTTTGGTATGAAATGCCTGGAGTTGGAAATGAATATGAGAAACTGCTATGACTTCTCTTCATTTTTCTTATGAAAAAGATCCTTGGAGAAAAGAGGTTTGGAACAAGTATCTTTAATCCCATAATCAAAAATAAAGCAAAGGAAGAGATGTGCACCAACAAGTTATTTTTACAAAACAAGAAACAAGCTATGCCTAGAAATATATAATATGGGGGAATGCACCAGTCATGCTGGTACAGAGGAAACACTGGATCAAAGACAATCAGATTCTGATACACCACTTAAGGTCATCCACTGAACTCATTAGAAGGGTGTTTTCTTGATAAAAGAAGTGCCTAATTTGATTTTTATCTTGATGTGATCTGAAAAACTCTCATCTATCTGGAGGAGTATTTATCCCTATGGGTTCATAATCACAACTCCTTCACTGGCTCATGGACTTCCTAGAGACAGGTATTTATTTTTAGTGTGCAAACAGGAAGATAACAAGGTTATAGTAAAACTTTGTGATTTGCTGCTGACAGCCCCCAATTCAGGGAGTACTTAAAAGCATGTTTAATTGGAGTGCGTTGCTGGTTAGAGCTGGCAGAGGCACTCCCTCTCCTGACTTCTGTCCACTGCTTGAACTGTGATTGATTGTGTCTCTCTTGAGAATGCAAAGCACTGGACAGAGTCCAGAAATTACTATTTTCCCACACAATTAAAACCAAATTCTCCCAATTCCCTCAGTGTCCACACCCTCAGCCCTGGGTGAGGCCCAGGGAAGGAAGGGATGATCGTCCTGGGACACCCAGCCCTGCAAGTGTCCAGCAAGGTGTCTCAAGGAGCTCAAGAGGAAATTCCCCTCAGCCTGCTGTGCAGGGATCCCCCTAAACATGCCAGAACTGAAAAGGCCAGGAATGTGGGAAACATCAACCCTCCTGACACATCTGGCCAGCTCCCACCCTGCCTCAAAACATCCTCATGCATCCAGGACCCTGTGTTTTACCTCTCATCATCATCACTCTCTGTGGAGAACCTGTTCCTCGGCAGGAGAACATTTAAGTGATCCTTGTACAGACTAAAGGGAGAAGGCTCAGGATTTTTCTAACTCCTCTTCTCTATCTTAAGGCTACTGGGACACAAATTGGGACACCACAGAGTGAAGAGGAGGTGGGGAGGTGGTGCCTGAGTGCTGAGATGCCTTTGGAGGAGTGCAAAAATACTCCTGACAGCTCTGGTTAGAGCACTCGGTGTCACTCAGGATGAGCCGCCAGCTATTCTGTGACTGGCAGGATTTTCATTAAGTTCAGAGACCCAACATGAAATGAAAATTAACCATTTGCAAAAAGACAAATACTTTAATAACTTACACCTTGAGAATTAAGGCTAAATGTCCTCAATTACAAAGCCTTTCATACCATTTAAGTGCGTGGATTGCAGTGGTGTCTTGTGGCCACTAAATGAAAGTGAAGGCAATTCTAGTAAATTACTTTTGCTTTCTAATTCTGGAAATTCAGGATATTACACTGAATAGGAAAAGCTCAGGGTAGGCTACGTGTTCAATTATATTCACTCTTAATGCAGCTTTTTCAATGATTTTTTAAAGGTAGATCTGAGTTTGACTGAAGTCAGTCCCACTAATTTCTACTTAATAGTACTGGAATAGGAGATACTTTTAAAATAATTTTTTTCTCTGTTTTGCACAGCAGCATCTCAGTTTTTCCAGAGTCTTTTAATAAAGAATGCAAGCTGCAAATTTCCTTCAACAGCTAGATAACTTTTTTTTGGAGAGACTCACTTTCTAATACTTTTATTTTTTCATAGGAGTAATTTAGCGTTTCCCACAGGAGCCATTTCCAGAGATAAGCTGGTGGATAGCCATCTGACCATAAATCACAAAAAGTTTTGTTTAAGTCTGTGGACTGTGTTCACACCTCAACTGGATGTTGTTGATCAAATTTTCACAGTCTGAGCTATTGAGGCCAGTGTTTCCCTGGAGATCAACCCCTGGACTGGGGAGTCAATCAGAGCAGCAGGTGACAACTGAAAAAAGGTCTGCAAAACCTTATGGACTGATGTGCCAGCTGCACATTGACTGGGCTGAGTGAGCAGAGCCTGGCCCTCAGACTGCATCAGGACAGAGTGGAGAAGCACTGTGACATTTTACATCGTTTGTTAGCTCAGTAAATGCAACCTCTGTCACAGGAGTGGAAACGGCGCATCAAAATTTCACAGGAGCCTGTAATCCTGTTCTGGCTCAGAGTGCCCTACTTCCCTGAGCTAGGAGTGCATCTCAGCAGCCTTTTCCAGGATGTAGGTTCACACTTACCTTGTAATTACATAAGGTGCAAAGCAAAGTATGAAAGTACCAATAAAGGTACTTATTTTCTTCGTTGCCCGCTGCCTCCGTCTCCTCTGTTCTTCGAGACAGCGCTCTCGCACACTGTGTGACATTCAACACAAACAAGAGCATCAGTCACAGCATCAGGTAACAATCTGCAATGGCTTCACTACAGAATGACGCAGAACAATCTGTTTTAATTGCATAAACCAATAGCAGGTGCACTGCATTTAAATGGGGCAATACCAAATGTTAATGCATTGTCTGATCATCTTACCCTCCACAAAATTACTGACAGACACATGACTGTACATTTATGTGCACACCTCTCCATTATATCAATTCATCTATAGTAAAATTGGTGGAATTTATCCTTGAAAACAGTTGGAAGCTCCTTTTTGAACTACTGTAAGCTGTATTTGCAGGCAAGATGTTACTCAGAGATTTGGAAAATATCCAGGGTGGGACAGGCAGCGGGCTACTTCCCAAGAGGCAGCAATTCCAACACCACTGCCATGGAGAGGAGAAACTTCCCAGCAAGATAAACAACAAAACAACAAAATCATAATGGGAAAAAGAACACTCTGAACCTTCAGGCCAATGTGGGAGCAATCACTGTATCCCATAGCTGTGAGCTGCGTGGCCATAAACATTCCATCAGCCCATGCAGATCTGCAGGGCTGCTGTGCTGAATGCTCTGCAAAGCTGGAATTGTTTAATAAATCTACAGTGCTGGGATATCCTCATTCCTCACCTCAAACCAGCCCCATTTCCAACTAAACATGTACAAATTAGTCACACCCTGGGTTTTTCCCTAGCTGTGGCATTTTAGGACAAGAGCTTTTCCTTGGAGTTTCCTGTTGGTGGTCTCAGCAGGCCACCAGAGAGCTCTGAATTCCCTTGGTGTGCCAGCAAGGAGCACAGGGCTGAGGCTTTGCTTTCAGTGCAAAAAATCTCTGAAATCAGCACATTTTCTAGTGAAAACAAGATTAATGTGAAAGCTCGTCCTCTTCCTCTATCTGCTTGAGTGACTCCTGTGCTCCTTATGATTTCTGAGGGATGTGGATGATTCCTGCCTACTCCAGGCAGGTGGATTGGGCAGCACTGGTATCTCCCACAGTGACAGGACTGCCTGTACCTCAGTAAATCCCTTTGCAAAGGGCCCAGCCAAAGCCAGACTGCCACCCTGAACCCCTCTCTGTGCACATGGCAGCGCTGCCACGTGTTGACTCCTTGCACAGATCTCACAGTGACACAGTCACTTCTCAGGCAAACTGAATGGTTTGTCCCATGTCCTGTATTTATATATATATTTAAAAAAAAAAAACAAAAACCCAAACTGTTTGGCATTGGTCTTTCCACTTTTGTTGTAAATTTTTAATTGATGACTCATCTCAGGCTCCACTCTCTCATAGCTCTGAGGCTCATGGACATACCCTTACATTATTTACTTCATCTGTAAATGTCTTATCAACATCCAAACACATGTTGTGTCCTGAGGATCACAGGATTTCAGTGATCTCTGTGGCAGTGAGCTCCTTTGGTTGTGTTAAAGAAGAAGTGTTTCTTTTGTTCCATTCTAAACTTGGTCTTACACTGCCGGTCCCCAGAGCAGCTATCATGACGTGATGAAATAAATACTGGAGGAAAAGTTTGTTCTCCAAACAAATTGTCATTCTCTTAAGGAATATGACACTTTTAAAGGTGCTACATGTTCCATATGTGAGTTATTTGCAGCTAGAAATGACAGCTGATAAGGGAAAAAAAATCCGCCTTTTCAAGGGAACCTATGTGCTCTCAGTTCTGCAAGAGCTGGGGAACTTGGAGTATTTTTATGTGCAGAAAAATGATCTTAGAGTTCTGTGAGCTTTGTTTAAGACCTGTGTTCTTAAATTCATAATATCCCAAGCCCATGGCAATACAGGGAAGTGAATCTCCAAAGCAGGTTCAATTAGGATGTTGTTGGGGAGGAGAGGGTGGCGTATTTTTTGTCTCTATTTCCCTATTTACATCTTTTCCTTACTGGCACATGCAGAGCTGTCTTTCACTTCCAGAGCTCACCCATGACTGTCCTGGTAGACTTAAACCCATTTCTTTTGTTCAGCATTTCCAGATGCATCCAATAAATACCACATCACAGAGGAAGGTATTTTATCTCACTCCTTCATGTAGATAATGTACACAGATGAATATTTTGCTTTTGCACGCACTTTCATGCACTAAGATAAGAGACATGTGAGTTCCAGTAGTGACATCAGTAATAGAACAGGATTGTTGACTAAGCTTTCATTTAAAGATTTTAATATCCTGGGAAATCTGAGATATATCCATTTGAAGGTTTGGTATTTTAAACAAAGTTTATGAGATGCTGGACCTTAAGATGTGTAGAGCTGGATACACCAAAAAGATAATATAGATAATTTGAGTTAAGAAATACATGGGTTAAATCTCCCACAATACCCAAGATAATTTGGTCTTAAGAACAAAGAAAAAGCAGGATCCACTAAAAAACCTCAGCTAACTTGAAAGGACACGTGCCCCAAAAATTCACACAAATTTGTAGGGTGTTTGGAGGTTTCCTTTGTGCTCCTCTCAAATGATCTTCAGGAGATCACTTGTGTCTCTCCAAGTCACAGGTAATAAAGCCATCTGTCACTAGACCCCCCTGCAGGTGGATTCTGAGCCATGGGAAGCAGAAAATTGTCTGTACTCATTTTCCAATGTTGAAACTAGACCCTGCAAAGAGCCAGGAGAATCAGAGTAGTCTAAGGTGGGATTGCAAACTTTGCTCTTTCCTGTGGACTCTCCCAGCATCCACGGCTGCGCTCTCAGGTCCTACAGTGCACCTTGAACTTGCCTGTTACATAATGCAAATGATGCCTTTGTTATGTCAGACATTTCTGAGCATCGCTGACTCTTCCAGCAGAGCTGCAGCCCCTGTGCAGAGCTCACAGGAGGGAAGGTGACCTGAGATCTGCCCCTTTCAGCAGCAGGAGCTGTCGCTGGTTAAAGCAGCCCCTCCGCGGGTCAAATCAGCCACCAGTTCTGTAGTGTAGAAAAGAAGCCAAAACTCTCCTTTCTTAGAGAGAGGCGTCAGAATAACCTGATGCCAGAGGTAAGAGCCAGTGGTGCAGGTTGCTCACAGCAAAGTGCCTGTACAGCTCTGTCTCCCCCGAGGATAAGAAGCATCATTCCCACAGCCCCGCAGAATCCATCCCGCAGTGAGAGGATCACAAAATGCACAAACGCCCTCAAATCAACCTCAACCACAAAAAATGCAGAGGAGGAGAAATAACACTGAGATTTTTGCCCTCTTGCTAAACTTTGCTGTGCAGTCCAGGCATACTTTTAGCATTAAGCAAAATGAATGCAGCTTAAACCAGCCCTGGTGGGTTTATGGCACTTTCCTGGGAGTAACCACCACATCTCCTCATGCTGCAGGAACTAAGGCAGTCGAGGCACAGTTCATCAACCAGACAGCAAGCAGGGCAGGGGGGAGTTTTTTCCTCAGTGTGACTTGGTGAATAAGGGAAGATTTATACCTGTATTTCTCAGGAATGGCAACGAGAGTTGCCCAAAGTTCTGCTCTGCATTCTTGGTCAAGAGACAGCTCAAACAGCTCAACAGGAGAAATCTGAGCAAATGTTTCTGTCCCTCTAAAATGGGCTGTCCTGCCCTGATCCTCCCAGACTTATTTGTCTTAGCCTCAGGCATCGCCAGAGCATGACCTGTTTTTGAGGACAGCCACATTTGCTCTGAGCCCTGCAGCTCTGCTCCTGGCTGGCTGCGAAGGGAGAGGCTGCTGTTCACCTCCAGCTCGTGGAGTGAAGGGGAGCAGGGATGGTCAGATGGGAGGTGTGGTGTGGGACAGCCCTCTCTGACCGCTCCCTGCTTTCCTCTCTGCCAGGCAGATTTCTTCCCCGTATCACACACCGAGCCTGCGTCCCTTCCAGATCTATGCATTGATTATTCATGCAAGATTTATAGCTTGTGCATAATCCCTGGCCTGACTTTTGCACGCATTCCTCTCCCTGTTTGGTGCTTGCCTTCCAGCCCACAATCCTCCCAGTCCCTGGGAACTTTTCTCCTCCTGTCTCGAGGCACAAGGGACTTGCCTAAAATCTCTCGTTTGAAATGAGCTCTATACATCCCTTGTTTGTCACATTAACATTGCTACTGAATTCTCTCTCACTTAAGGTTTAAGTATAGGTATTCAAGTGCATGAATATTGCAGCTGTAATTCCCTTAGGATCCTGCCTTCAGGAATGATAAAGTTACAGAGAGCACAGCAATAGGAAAACTGCTGGGAAAAGGAGCAGCAGGCAGCACTCAGCTTCCCTTCCAAACTCCAAGGGACATGTGCAGCCTCCTCCCTCTCACGGATCCAGCAACATTTTGGGCTGACAGTGCCCAGAAAATGCAAAGCTATCAACCACTAAATCCACCTTTGGAGACAAAGGGCAGTGATCTGATCACTGTCTCAAAGGGAAGTGCATGCTTAGCCAAAACTGCCTGTTCCTTTGCTCTCCCTCCCAAAACAAGTCCTCAAGCCTAACAAAAAATGAGTTCTGCAATCAGAGAATTAAACCCAAGTGAAAAGAAACATGCAGAATAGAAACCGGCTGTGAGGATGCTTGTTTTCTCCCCCTCCCCATCCCCTGCTGTGAGACAGCTTAGTCTGTATTTAGCATCACACTGAGCCCCCTCCTCACTTCTTTTGCCATGAGCAGTTGCTGAACACACGGGAACCTTACCTGGGATGGATGTCCACAAGCAGCACCAGGGTCTGCATAGTGATCACGTCGATCCGCTTACAGTGGAACCGTGCCACCTTCAGCACTTTGAGATATGTGAAACACAGGACTACAAGGGAGAGGAGGAAGCTGAGGGCGTGAAAGACCCCAGTGAAAATCACAAACTGTGTCCTATCCTCCGGTCTCTTGTTGTAGAGCGTGCAGGAGGCATAGAGGTGATGGAAACCCACCCAGGAGAGAGAAGCTGCCACTATGGGGAACGACGCCGAGTGCAACCACGTGTAGCTCAGTATGAGAGCAGCGTCCCGGTACCTCATTTTGGAGTGATAACTTAGAGGGAAGACCACAGCAATCCACCTGTCAATGCTCAACGCTGCCATGCTCAGCATGGAGTTCGTGGTGAGGAAAGTCTCCAGGAAGCCCACAACGTGGCAGACCTGATCTCCTGCCGGCTGACTCTTGTAAATGATCCCCGCCAAGGTCAGGGGCATGCTCGAGACAGCCATCAACAGGTTGCAGAAGGTGAGGTTGAGGATGAACAATCCCGGGACCTGCTTGCGGATGTCGGCGCTGTACAGGAAGCACATCAGCACCAGCACGTTGGCCAGCAGGGCCACGAGCATCAGCACCACCACCACGAAAGCCAGGAGCAGCTCCCAGATGCTCATGGTGCGTCCAGTCACAGGAGGGACATCTCCGAAACTGCGCCGCGCCGGCACCGGGGGACCATGGTGCGAGGTGCCCCCACCTCGCCCTCCTCCCCAGCCTGCTCGCTCCCGTGCATGCCCTCCGTATTTTTAGAGGAGCTGCAGTTTTCTCCTCCAACCTCCCCCTCCTCGCTGCTCCTTTCCACGTCAACGCTTCCCGAGACGTGCACAAAAGCACTGGGAATGCCCATCAAACTGCAAGGAGGGCTTAAAAAATATCAGCAGGACTGAACCACTGTCTCCAGCCGGTCCATTTTGAGGAGAGCACGTTATTCTGAGCAACTGCTCTCCTGAGAGCCCTAATTACCAGCCCCAAGCTTGCAAGCAATCCACCGAGTGAATTGTGCTCTCTTTCTCCCTTGCTTTCTGCCTCTCTCTCCCTCTCTGTCTTTCTCTCCCCTCCCCTCTCCTCCAACCCTCACTCCCTTGCAGGCTGAATGTAACCTGCTTTTTATGATCACAGATAAAAACCCCATTAATGGATTAAAGCATGCACACTGCTGGTGATTCGCAAACGTGATTATGTCATCCCTGCTCCACAACCCCTCCCCTTCTCCTTGCGACTGTGACTAGACTTTCCTCAAGAGAAATCCCATGCTTTCATTTAATTGATTTAGCCATTAATTTGCAAACAGCATTGTAACCCAATTCCTGCACTCCAGCGTGTTCCCTACATTTCGGTGCATCACTTGCAGTGTTGCTGCTTGCTCTCAGCCAGGGCAGGGGCTTTCTTTTCTCTTCATTAGCTGTGCTTAAAGAGATGAGGGGAAATGGATATATTCTGCTACTTCTCTGGAGCTGTCATTAGGTGACGGGAGTGGTTTTACTGCTCTGGTTCAGCACTTTGCAGTTCGTTGTCTCCACATACGATGCTGAGGAGGAAACTGACTGCTTGCCCTCCTCCTTTAAAAGCAGGGAAATCAAAGCCCAAATGCCAACGCCACATCCCCACGGTCACAGAGCAGGTGAGGGGCAGAGGCAGCATCGTGCTGCAGGTACCTCTATTCACTCAGCTTTTCTCCTCTCCAAGAGTTTTTGCTTCCTCCTAATCAAAGCCTCCCTCCCTGTGAGGCTGAGCATCCTGTGAGATCAAAACTAAAAAGCAGCTTGGCAAAGGAAATAGGAATGAGTCTGACTTGCACATAATTAGGTGTCAAAATTAGGTTTGTTTTAAAGGACGGAACGGGAGCTGTTTTCCCGTTGCTTTTCCTGTCTCTTTAAATCAGTTTTAACTGGGGAGGCTGAGAGTTTGTGAGCAATCAGGACAGCTTTCTGATCAAGGCAGCCAAGCTTTAATCTCTGCACAATAAGAAGGCAGAAGATACCCTGCAGCACGGTTATTTGGGCTGAGTAAGTGCCTCTGCACGTGCACGAGAGCTCGATGCTCGGGCAGTTTTCCCTCTGAGCCCTCCAGAGCTGCGCATCTCCATGAGCAGCAGCTGCTCACTGCAGCTCGGGAGCGGAGCTGGCACCCTGCACGCTGCCAGAGCTTGGCATGCTGTAGAAAAAAACCTCTTTCACCTCAGTTTTGGTTTGTTTTGTTATCAAAAGCCAGGTTTTAAAGGGCTGATAGAGTCATCAAAGACCACAAAGGAGCAGCTCAGGGTGCAGAGCCCAGGTCTGTCCGTCAGTCCTGAGAGCTCCCTGTCTCCAGAACACGACTCCTCATGCTGAGGGGGTGAGGAGAGGACTACAGTGTCTGCCTCTTTTCCAGAGTCAGTGAAGTGGTGGAGTCACCATCCCTGGAAGTGTTAAAAAAATGTGTGGATGTGGCATTTGAGGATGTGGCTCAGTGGTGAACGTGGTGGTGATGCTGGATAGCTGGCGGGGCTTGATGATCTTAGAGGGATTTTCCGACCTTAGTGATTCCATGAGAAAAGCCTAAAGGTGACCCCTTCTTTAAAAAAGAGGGGGTTTTACCCTCTTAGGAGAGGTAGACTGAGGAAATGAGGGAGAGGATGAAGGTTTTGCTGCTGCTTCACAGCACCAGCACATCAGCAAGTTTCCCCCTTGGGTAGGAAGCAACAACCCTGCTGGGGGGGGTGTCCTGACATCAAGAGCCCGAGCAGGGTGTCCATGGGACAGTCATGAACAGATTAAATCTCAGCAGACAAAGGCAGCTACAGGACCACAGGAAGGTGCTCTGTGAGTTGGGGGTCACTGTGAAGAAAAATGTGGGAAAACTTGCAGGGATACTGAGAAGAACAGGGAAAAATAAAGGGAAAACCAGGTGATATATGAGAGGCAGGTACTCTGTGACAGTGGTAAAGGGGAGTCTCACCCCCACTTGGCATCAAGGTGATTCCTGAGCCTTCTTCCCACACTCAGCCTCCTCCTGGGCTCAAATGAACCCTGCAAGGACTGGGGAATTCAGGCTTTTTCCCTACCTTCAATGCACGAGACCAAGGGTTTATCAGGGTGGTTTCTTGACACAGCATGCTGTTATCCCTTCAGTGAGCTGTGGTGCCTCCAGGATTGAAAAGCTCTGTGCCTGAGTAATTCCCTGCTCTGACGAGGGTCTGGCATCGGTGTCAAGCCTGGGTGAACAGTGGGGGAGGAAATGTATGCCTGGAGAAAAAGGATTAGGGATGACAGTCGGGAAAAGAGGATTCTCCCTAAGCGATAGATGTGAAATAATGGGAGGCAGAATGAGAGAGTTCAGTGAAGCTGTGATGGAATATGGAAGGTCAGGTTTGGCAGAAAATCTACAATCAAGGGGAAAACCTTTGTTGATTTCAGGAGGAAGCTGAATTTTTTCTTGGTGAGGGATTTGAGTCTCGGTGTGTATTTTGTATTTTGTATTCTGAAGGCCCAAGCGATTTACATAACTAATTTCCCTGTTGCTAATCCCTGCAGCAGAGGAGGTTGCTGAACACCTCTGGGTTTATTTATCATGTGTACCCAAGGGAGCACGATGGACCCACCAAATGGCTTCGTTTTAGACAAATCAGGAGGAAAGAATCTGCTGGGCATCTGTTGAGGGTTAACTGCAGCTGGCAACTGAGCACTGCACAGGCACTCCCCCTTCCCCAGGGGAGGGAATCCTGGGTTGGAATCCCGGGATGGAATCCTGGGATGGAATCACAGAGTCATTTAGGTTAGAACTGACTCTGAGACCACTGAGTCCAAGGAAGATGAGGAAGATCTTTAGGCACTCATGTAAGTTGACTTTGGTCTCTCTTCAGCCAGACCCATGCAAACCCTTGGCAGGTTTTTTGATGGAGACAGAAGCCACAGGTCTGTCCCTCTTGGGGGTGTCAGAGGTGACCTTTACACCTTCCCTGTCACCTTCACTGATGAAAAATTCATTTGCTTCAGCCCCTAGTCCCAGATAATGAGCATCACTCTGGATTCTTGCCTGGCTCCTTCCTCTCCAGCAGGTTCTGTGTGTGGCACAGTGGGATTAACTGGGATTTCCTGGCCAGCCAGGTAGTTTCTCATGGGCCACCACTCTGGGGATGTGGGGAGAGAAACCCTCCACTGCTTCACCTCACAGCCCCTGAGTTGAGAGTGCCAGGACAGCTCCACAGCTGCTCTCCAGAGCCCTCCTGGTGAATTATTCACACTCGGGCTGTCACTGCTGCTTTGCTTCATGGAATTAAAGAAACATCAGGTCCGGAGGCACATGGCTGGTGCTCCTGGCACTTCTGCCTGCTGGATGGGTATTTAAGGACTCTTAGGGCAGCTAAGGAAATCAAATCAAGGCAGGAAAGGCAGAAAGCCATGGGAAGCTTTGAGTCAGGGAGGTTTGTGGGTGGATGTGTGCGTAGGTGGATGGCAGAACTCTCCCTTTCCCCGAGCTCCTTTGGAGCCAGGTGAGAGCTTCCTTCCTGGGGACCAATTAGGGGGTGAGCAAGCTCAGTGACTGGGTGCCTCTGTGTTATTCTGGCAAATGCAGGAGGTTAAATGGCATATTCCAGCATGGGGTCTGGTTCAGAATTTGTATTTTAGAATCACTCCCTATCAGCACCATCAGTGATGCAGATATTGAGTCACACTTCATCTTCATATGGAGCTCTGTTAGAACAGCATTCTTTTAAAGGAGATAGTGCGTGGATGTACCTGCTTTATTTGGTTTACCTCAAAGACAAAAAGGGGGGCTCAAAATAGAGCTTGGTCATTTGATTTTAATTGCACTGCCATTTCCCACCTCAGGAAATATTTAATAACAAAAAATAATTAGCTACATTTTAATGTTTTTAAAGATATAAGAGACTTCTAGTTTGGTTTTCTGATTTTTTTTTTTTTTTTGTGTTCTCAACCTATTTTTACTCCTCGCCTCTTGCTTAATGCTGATGAATAAAAGAGTAACTAATGGGAAAATTAACATCTTTGAGGGAGGTTGAAAAACTCCAATTAAACAAACAAAATTCCATCACATTTAAATTGGAATAAAATTAGTATATCCATAATACTGCAGCCTGTAGAACAATACCATTACTTTAGGTTAGAATTATCCAGCATGCACCAGCACCCTTTCTGTTTAAAACCCTTCTAGAAAGGATGACTTCCAACCTCCAGGAACTGTTGAAACATTATAGAATCTTAGATGGTTTGGGTTGGAAGGGACCTCAAAGCCCATCCAGTGCCACCCCCTGCCAGGGCCAGGGACACCTTCCACTGTCCCAGGCTGCTCCAAGCCCCGTCCAGCCTGGCCTTGGACACTTCCAGGGATCCAGGGGCAGCCACAGCTGCTCTGGGAAATCTGTGCCATTATCCCATTGCCCTTTCTCTCTAGGATGCTTTTTTGCAGCAGCTGAAAGAGAATTGTCTTTGCAATCAGAGCTGCCTTGTGAATTGATGTAGCAACCTGAGCTTTGCCTTGCCTTGGGAAGTTTGTACTTGGGGGACCTGCAAAGGGCTTGAAGAGATTTAGGAGCCTTTATCCAAGTGGGAAGGTGATGGAACTGGAAGGCTTTTATTCAGGGAAAGGAATTAAGCTCGGGGTGACCTCTCATAATGCCACCTATGATGTGCTGTCACTCTGGGATTTAAACTGTCCTGGGCAAGGCACTGGATATTTGAAATGCAGAGAAGAAAGGAAGACAGACACTAATTTAAAGACCCCAAATATTCCTGGTTGTCTGAAGGCAGGTAAAGCAAATTAATTCCCAATTTTTTTGGAGGAAAGGCAGGGTTGAATTTGCTAGATGTTACATTTTATATTGGTCCTATAAGTGATATAAGTGATACAAGTGACACCTGTCACATCTACACTGCTCTAGATAGAACTTGTTCGCTTTACCCTGCACTCCTTCAAAATGTCAGAGCAGAAATCACTTTTGTCACACTTGCTCTTTTTAGATGTGTGGTATTTCAATTTCCTCTTGTTTTAAACCGGGCTGGCTCCTTCTCACTCAGCAAAGATGAAAATAGAGGCTTGAACAGAAGGCTTTCAAAATGATACATAGATGTCAGTGCCTGCTTCTATATAAAAAGTCATACATGAGCATGCACCCTTGTAAACTTCCATTTAGCAACTAGCTACGTATTTTATTTTTCATCATTTCTTCTACTATAGCAATTTTATGTGGATATTCGTATCCATCCACTTCTCTGCATGACATGGCCATTATTAATCTTGTTATCTTGTGATTGCAGTACTTGATTTTTGCATCTTGGTCGGTTTGGGGTTTGGTTTGTTCTGGTTTTTTTTAACAGAACAGAATAGCATTTCTGCTCTATCTAATAAGTTCTGCAGGGGAGGAGGTTATGATACATATGGGGATGATCTAACCAAATATGTCTGTTTTATTAACGAGGGATATTTGGATCTTTGCCGCAGGCTGGGTAGAAGAGTTTGGGTTCAAAAATACATTTAATTTCCATGAGCATAAGTGTTTCTTGCAGAGCTTGGTTTTGCTTTGCCTCCCTTACTCTGCTGGGATTTTGGACTCCAGAGCTCAACTCCTTGTGTGTCACCTGCAAATTCTGCACCTGATTGCTTAACTAATTTAAATGTACTGGAAAGCTTATTAATGCCATTCCAGCTCAGGGAAGGAGACATCCAATTCATTCTCTGGGAGACTGAAAGGCTCATTGCAAAGCAGTCTATTAAAGGTTTAAGCTATGTCCCTGTAACAGCTCTTTTGGGCTTGTGATTCCCTTGGATCTGTGATGTATTGACAAGGTTTTATGAGGCTTTTTTCACTGGCAGCTTTTCTACAGGTCCAGGAGGTTTAAGGACTTTGAAATTCTAATTTTAATTATTGATTTAACTGTATTACGGTGGTAATGAAGGAATTATGCAATCCCTTCAATAAACCCAGCAGCCTTTTAAAAATACATAAGTTATTTCCAGGCCATCGTTTGGGAAGCACTATTAATGAGGTGTGGCCTGCCCTTGCCATCAGTTTAGCTGTTTCATTTTAATATGCTATTAGTTTAAAAGGGTTTTGGTTGGAACCTGTAAATCTAAGTCAATACAAGCAAAATAGAATCATAGAATGGCTTCGTTTGGAAATGACCTTAAAGATCATCTCATGCCACCCCCTGCCATGCACAGGGACAACTTCCACTGTCCCACGTGGCTCCAAGCCCCGTCCAACCTGGCAGTGGACACTTCCAGGGATGTGGCAGCCACAGCCTCTGTGGGTAAATGGAGGGCTAAAAGAGGAGACTACTCACCACATGTGGTTTCTGTGTTAATGCAGAACAATCCTGTGGCCATTGACCACAACCAGCAGGTTCTGAGATTGGCACTGGAAATCACCACAAATGCAGCTGTACTGGCATTTCCTTGTCATCCAGAAAGATGGATCACTGGCTGCTCTTTGAAAAAATCTTGTCTGTGGGTAAATGGAGGGCTAAAAGAGGAGACTACTCACCACATGTGGTTTCTGTGTTAATGCAGAACAATCCTGTGGCCATTGACCACAACCAGCAGGTTCTGAGATTGGCACTGGAAATCACCACAAATGCAGCTGTACTGGCATTTCCTTGTCATCCAGAAAGATGGATCACTGGCTGCTCTTTGAAAAAATCTTGTCTTCTTGTATCAAATAATTAAGATCAATTAAGATTAATTAAGATTAAGAAATAAACTGGAAGAGCAAATCCTGAGATCCTTTATTGACAACAAACAGGACTTTAGTTCTGAGATACCTCATTTGTAGCTCCACCAGTTGCTTTCTACAGCTGGGAGCAACCACAACATTCATTTTATGGCAGGTCATGTGTGATGGCTCTCCTTGGGCCTGGAGCAGAGCATGTTCCATAAAAAAGTACAAGTGCGAAATTGGTGAGTTATGCTAAATTCCACAAGAGTTAATCATTTTTCTCAGGTAGTAGCTCAACCCAAAGAGTGCTGAGGTCTGGTTTCAGGAGTATCATAGATTCAGCTGCCACAGCAATCTGTGTTCAAGAGCTCAGCAACGTCCCTCATCTCTCCACTAGCGTGGAACATGGGGATAAAACTCCTCCAAAAAATTCACAGCCTTTCAGTCAACTCTAACTCTGCTTTGTCATCTCCTTTAATTTTTTTACAATGCAGTAAATGTTTAAAATAACCCAAACAATGAAATAGGAAATACTGGCCACTTTCTGCTGTTCCTCTCAGTCCATGTGGGTTACCTGGAATGAAAGAAAACTCAGACAGAGACACAGAGCCAGACTGGTGTCCAAGCTCAGCAAGCTCCTGATGGAAAAAATTGGAGAACTCCCCAATCCACAGCAGTACTGTGCATTTATGAGCTGTAAATGAACAGGGCTACCTTCAGTTTATTTTTACCAGCAACTCCTGACCTGTCTTGAGTGAGTTCTTCCCATGGAAAAAGTTAATTGAATCCACATTCATGTAGACTATTTCCATGTCTACTGGTTAATCAATTTGTCTTTTTAAAACACTCCTCTGATAAAGGTTCAGAGAAATCATGAGAAAAAAAAGAAAGCAAACACACAGGAAGATATAAGATTTGCGGAAGGAGCAAGTGAGGACAGAGACTGAAGTGAGCTGTTACATCCTTTGTATCATAATAGTCTACAACATTTTTTACTTTTCTTATATTAAATTTCACCTGATAGCTGAGATTCCAGCCACAAAAATCTAATTATAAGGCAGAAAAGAAGAAAGTGATGAAGTTTTGTCTGTGTCCTTAATCACTCTTTGATTTTTATCAAGCCAAGGCATAATAAACATCACCTGCAATTATCTCCCACGCAGGAAGATGACTTCCTTTTGTCAGGAATTCCTGTTGGCCAGACCCAGGAGCCCTGGGTTTTTATTACTCGGGGCTCCAGGAACACCTGCATTTTCTTGGCAAGCTCTGGAGATGAAAATGTTTTAACTGTTCATGTTAAGAATTTCCTCTGCAGTCCTGAGTGCCTCATTGATCTGGTAACTGTAAAGAGAGAAAAATTGAAGGAGCTGCTGACTGATTTCTTTTCCCAGTGTTGAGGATCTCCTGCTCTTCATCACAAGTTTCACTTTCATTAAATTAACTCTAAGTCCCCACTTTTGTTGTTTCTGTCATAGCCAACCCCCTTAAAGATTTGGACAGAAAGCTACAAATGGGGATTTGTGTTCCTTACAAGATGCTGATTTTTTTCTTCTCTTATTTTTGCTGATTATTTTCACTTTCTTAAAGAAAATTGTTCATTATCACTAACAAAAGGGTTTTTATAATTTCCATTTAAAATCAGTATAATTCAATTAGCTTCAAGGAGTTGCTCCTCCTCATCCTCTGGGCCTGGGAGGTGAGGAAGCAGTGCAGGAGGAGCATCTCCACACCTGGAAACACAGGAAATGTCCCTCAGCCCCACAGCCAGATGATGCTGGAGCTTCTTTTTTCTTCCAGGTACAATTTTTGAAATGGAAACAATGTCTTCAAAAGTGGCTTTAAGTTCAGAGAAGCTGAGATTGTCTTAATGCAAATCTCTGCAATTTTTCCTCATTTGCACACAGTGCTGTTGCCTTGGATTTCCAGCTATCATTGTTACTCCCCTCTGGACATTGCCTTCGCCCCGTTTGGATCCCAGCTGTGTAAGGTCACAGTGGAATTTGAATTTGTTTTCTTCTAAACTTTCTTGCAAACCTTCTGACATTTCTTCCCTGTTAGTAGAGGGAAGCAACCAAAACTCAAACCTCTGCTACTATCCTTCATTTTTTTCCCTCTTTAACATCCAACAGTCTGCCTTTAGTGCTGACTTGAGGGAAGGGAAGGGAAGGGAAGGGAAGGGAAGGGAAGGGAAGGGAAGGGAAGGGAAGGGAAGGGAAGGGAAGGGAAGGGAAGGGAAGGGAAGGGAAGGGAAGAGCATTCTGATGAGTGATACTGGAGAGCACGCACACGGAATAAAAAGTTCAATCCAACTAGTAGAAACTGCCTATCTGCCCCTCAGGAAATCCTCTAACACACCCTGGCAGGGCAGCAGTTCCAGTGCCAGTGAACCCTTTCGGATCATGGGGTCACAGAATGGTTTGGGTCTGAAGGGACCTTTAAAGGCCATCTCCTTCCCTATGTGTTACTTGGAGGTGGTGATGGGATTGAAAGGGCAAAAAATCCAAATTTTTTTGTTTCAAAAAGTTGGAAAATTTCTGCCCATGATTTTTATGTAGTCTTTGGAATGATTTCCAAAGGGAAATCTCTTAAGAATTTGACCATTTTAGGGACAAGTAAAACCTGCATTAAAAAGATTTGTTGGGTTGTTGCAACTGGGGGAGATGAAAAAGTAATGTTGAAACAAACTTGGGGGTTTTATCAACAAACAACTTGCTTGGTCTAATAAACTGAAAGTGTAATTCCAGAGACAAACCATCTCCCTTAGCAGCAGGGACACACAAGCCCTGTATTCCCAGGCTTCCCAAAACAGGATAAAAGCTCATAATCATCCACTGAGTCAGGAATTGGCGAAAATCAATATTTTTATTTTAAAATATGATTTGGGAATTTTTTTTTTCTTTCTAAGCCTCACAGGATAAGGCCTGCATTGCCAAAGCCCAGCTTTAAGATGATTTTTTCTGACAAGACATGCATCACTGGGGATATTTGTCTGTAATGGAAGTGATGGCACATGTTTATGGCACTGTGAACACAAACCTGCACTGACAGTGGCTCAGAGAAATGCTCTGTGTTCCACATGGATGTTCCTCAAAAGCCATTTTGCCTCTGTGACACCTCATGAGGGTTTAACCCACAACAAATTTGAGCCAAATTGTGTGATTTTCCAGCATTTAACAGAATAATCTGAGCAGTGTGTAAAATCCCTGGTGTGGATGGTGATCCTGGATGTAGCAGCAAGTCTTTGCTACCCTTCCTTGCTCAGGTCATATGAGGTGTAGGGGCTGTAACTGGTGAAGTCCTTTTGCCATCCCAGAAAGGGCTGAAGGCTCTTTACAGCCTTAACTTGCTCCCAGTTATCCACCGAGATCCCACAATGAGGAAGGAGGTAAAAAACCCCTCTCTCTTCCATCCCTGAGCTGATAACAGGAAAACTGGACTTGTAATCTTGTTCCTTCTTCTTACACCGCTCTCTTTCCTGAGCATGAGAATAACCCTGGCTGCTGTAATTGTTCTTGGTAAGTTACTACAGATAGACAGAGATACAGACAGAAATACAGATAAATCCGAGAATATTCCAGGATATTACTTTTATCCACCAAAGGACAGGATTAGCTGCTGTGCAGCTTTATTAACCACTGTGTTGGATGACTTTCACCAAACAAATTTGTATTATAATGTGGGTGGAAAAAAGCACAGGACCTGCAATAAAAATTCCAAGAGGCAATACATTATCCAAACAGAACTTTATATATTTTAAGGGATTCTGGTAACAAAGTGCTTGGTCTCATTTCCTTAATTTTTTTAATTGTCCCACTGTAAGATGCTATACTTGGCATACAGAGAGAGCCAAGGACGTGTTTTCTGATACTCTGATTTTCAGAGGAACATGGAATATATATTTTCATTACCCAGCTCCTGGGTCAGGAGTATCATATTAGCTCCAAGACAAATTCAGAGAAGGATTTTGCCTGCATGGGTATCAAAGGAGCATGGATTCTAAGAAGGACTGGGTTTGTGTGAGGACCTGTAGTTATAGGTGGATATGGACTTGGAAAAGTGGGAACTGGGAATAATGACACACCTTACAAAAACAATGTCCTGCTCAGACTTCCAGCCATCCTAGCAAAATATGTTCTAACTATATCCTTGGATCACTTGGGATCTCTCCTGACTGCAACCATGCTGTTTATCTGCTGCTGTCTCTACCACAGAAAACTGCTTTAAAATATTACTAAACTCTCCTTTGGTGATTTACTGAATTTATATAGAAAGGGCTTGACAGGAATTTTTTCAGAAAGAACAAAATCTTTGTTCTTTTTTTCTCTAAAACTGCTCCTCCTGTGTTGGCTGCCTCTGTTAGCCCTGAGCATTTCGTTCCCAGATGAGTGTGGCAGCACTGCTTCTTTCCTCAATACAACAGCATAAAAGGCACAAGCAAAATGTGGTCTTTTCTAATAGGATCTGAAAAGCTGCACTTTCTGGGTTAAGGTTGCTTTTTGTCTAAAGAAAAAAATCTCATAGGTAAGAAAGAGATGGCAAAGAAAAAGGCTTTCTCAGCTGATACACTGAAGAAAGTGTTCAGGAACAGTTAATCCCCCAAAAGATATTTCTTGAGCAATTCTGGCAAGATTGGATAGAAAAGGCTATTACTTATGTGTCTTGCTGTTATTTGCAGCATGGGCAGGAGTTGTCAAGACACAAGTCTACTGCATTTCAATATTTTAGGTCATTCTTTATGCTGGAATCAGGATTATTTCTCATTCATGTCACTTCTATCCCCTGTTCATTAGACATCCATATATGCCTGTAGCACACAGTATTTAAGGCCTGATCCTGAGCTTGCTGGAGTAGAAAGACTTTGAGGGCTTTTAATTAACCCTTGTTAAGCTTTTCAACAAACAGGGAAAACTTCCCAAACAGGCAAAAATAATTGGCTTTATT
>NW_008239771.1:319905-343203 GCF_000691975.1 Corvus brachyrhynchos
AATATTTGGTATATTTATACCAAATAAAATGAAAAAGTAAACATAACAGTCAGTTTGCAGCCAATCATTCAGGACATTGAGGTTTGTATGATCTCAGTCACCCTAAAGTAGATAAACCAGCAAATAGAGTAAGCCATTACTTTCTCTTGATGGGATTGAAAGATGAGTGACAACTAAGCCCTGTAAGTGCCTGATTTAAAGCCTTCACCATCCCCAACACATCTTTCTCAGCAGTGTCTGCCAGCCTAAAGGGTTTTCTCCAATCAATTTTTTACATTAGTCGTTGATAATTGAAAATCTTCAGCATGTGTCTGAGGAGATGTCTCCATCTTTTCGTTCTTCAGGGGAAAATGATGAGTACGTGTCTCAGACTGGGTCCTTGTGTGTGTCATATCTGCTCCAAGGAGTGTCCTGTGATCATGGTGAACCCTGTACAAGGTGAAATTAAAACACCCTGATCACCACGGAATTCACCATGGAAAATGGAGTTCAGTAAGATGCTTTATGTCTTAGCTGAGTAAATGCATTCAGGGATAGGAAAGTAAGACCAATCTAAATTTGAAGGCCAGGCTGAGACCCCTTTTAATAGTGTGACCTCTTGTTCCTCAGAAATATCCAAAGGAAAGCACACTGATCCTTTCTTCGGGAAGGGAGCAGTTGTGTTCTCCTGCTTTCACTTTATTTATTACCCCGATAGCCAGAATTGTATGCAGTCAGATTTCTTGGCATTCTAATTCTTAAAAATTAGTTTCTACTCATAAACACGAACAAACTTCCTAAAGAGCCATTATTTCTTTAACAGGCAGAGTTTTACATTCATATGGCTGTGACTTTAAGTGCAACAAGACTGTAGTAGGTAAGACATGTTACAATCTTTAGAGCTAATTTAGTTAGTTGATTAAAAATGTTCAGCTTCTTATCAGAAAATTATCAGCCTGGAAATAAATACTCTGTAGCCAAGGTAATCATTCAATATTTAATAAACTGTGTAGGCATCTCCTGCCATTAGAATTCAATGACAGCAGAATTTCAAAGAGCATTTTGGATAAGGGCTGATTCACACCCAAGTGGTTTGTGCAATACAGACATGCAAGGGAAATTTTCCAGCTCTGAGGAGTAAAACAGGATTAGGAAGCCATGACAAATGATTCAAAATAGGGTAGAAGTCCAAAACATCATCTCCAGTGTACTACAGGCTTAGCCAGCAGACTGGTTTAGAAACCACTCTCTCTTCTCTTATCAACAGCCCAAAGGCATTCACCTCCCTCCTGTGTCTCCACCCTTTCCCTGTGGCTGGCATAACATTAGAAAACTGATTTTCAATGTGCTTTATCTCCTAGACTTGAAGAACCACAGTGAAATCTGCTTGGTGTCCATGAACCATCCGGAATCCAGGGAAGCAACGTTCAGATGTTGTGGGCATCTCATGTCAGACCAGACTGCAACCCAGAGTTTTGATTTAGTTTAACAAATCCAAATTATACACTTTGATTTGGGCCCATCCAAACCTTTTGCTTCCATTTAAAAACTTAAAACCAAATGTTTTGCTGTATCCATGCTGCCTTCAACTTTCCATTCTGCAAATCACTCAGCTTGTTGATTTCTCAGCTGGACTTAGGCAGAAAAACATCAGGCTTTTCCACCGAGTGGAAAGAGAGCTGGGGAAAAGAATTGCTTATGCTAAATCTAATTGGCAGCAGGGAGTAATATCAGATTTCTGAAAAAAAAAGTTTATGTATGACAACCCTTGCTGCTTAACTGGCAGACAGGCTGAAAAATGCAGCTGGATGAACAGTGTCAGACTTTTCAGTTTGACAAACTGGGGACAAACATTTTAGCAGGTCCTACTGCAATGGGACAAGGGGTGATGGCTTGAAACTGAAGGAAGAACAGTTTAGATCAGATTTAAGGAAGATGTTTTTTACAGTGGGGGTGGGCAGGCCCTGGCACAGGGTGCCCAGAGCAGCTGGGGCTGCCCCTGGATCCCTGGCAGTGCCCAAGGCCAGGTTGGACATTGGGGTTTGGAGCAGCCTGGGACAGTGGAAGGTGTCCCTGCCCATGGCAGGGGTGGAATGGGACAGGTGTTAAGGTCCCTTCCAGCCCAAACCATTCTATAATTCTTTGTTTCTGTGTCCCAAACTCCCAGCTTTCCTGAATAAAATGTCACTGGTCACCACAGATGCTGGATCAGCAGCAGGGAGGCGACTGAGGAGCAGGGGACCCAAATCTTTCCCAATCCTGCTACAATTCTGCTGAATAACCAGAACCAGGAGCTTTCCATGGCCCAGCTGCAGCTCCCCCACAACAGCTGATGAGCACACATGTCCTTATGTAAAGGCTCCAGCTATTTAAGGAGTGTTCAACTGTACACAGAAGAATTCCTCTGTGCCATTGCATTATCCTGCCTCTTCAGCTCAGGAGAGGATTTCAAATGGCAGCACCTCTGTGCTCTGTCAAACCTCACTGCGGTCTTATTCCATATGGAAGCAGTCAAATGTGTTGAATGCAATTAAGTTCATGTTTAAAATTAGAATGAGAAGTAATTGACAGTGAAAATCTGAGAAATATTTCAGACAGAAAAGAAGTGGTGAGTTTTGCTTTCCCATAAACTTCCTAGGAGCTTAAATATCACTGTGCTCTAGGAGACTTTGGGTAAAATGTTATGTTTGATTCTCAAAAACCAACATGAAAATGGTATTTGGAAATGGGAACATTTTTGTTTTCACAATGAAATCCTCAGCAAATATTATCCTCTCCTCCTCAGATTTGTGTGACAACTTTCATGGACTCAAATCAAACATATTTATTTCCGGAAAACCCTTTCAAGAAAATTCTTTTGAGATGAGTTGACTTTGGTTTTTATCCTACACTTTTTTGTATTTCATTAACTTGACTTTTAACAGCTGGTGTTTAATGAATAATTACACAGCAATGAAAAATACATCTTGCATTTAAAGAAAGCTTTATGCAGATTTGCTAATCAATTTAGACACTGTATCTTATTTGTTTATAGTACATCTCCCAATTGGAATGTAATTATCAAACGTTGTGTCTATATTTAACTGTCTAAATTGAAGGAAATAAAACAGTTGAAGCAACTAATTGTCAGCGTTACCAACCAATTAGTATTCTGAAAGATTATTCTATTAAAGCCTTTCCATCCAGTATAACTCATCTTAAACACCCCTGGGGTTTGGTGTTCTGTCCATACCCTCCAGATATTTGTCAGCTCTAGAAGCAAATTGTGGAAGAATAGGCCTGATAGGTCCCTTCAGCTATGAACATGAACATTTTAGGCAAATAAGTGGAATTACAGATTAATTCTCAGCTAGTCCCTTATTTCTTCTAACACCTGAGATGGGCTGGAAGGACTGAAGGTTGTTACATCTTTTTTTAAAAACAGATATCATAGCTGATCCAAAGGACTGTTAGAAAAATACTGCAAGCATGTTCAGTTTTATGATTTACAGCAAAAGTAAGAAAGAAAAAGAACTTGCATTGTTGCTGTTCTAAAATGTGTTGCCAATATTCTACATGACATCAAAAAGCACTTTAAAAAGGTCATTTAGCACATTAAATAAATGTAACTGGATGAGTGTCTATACCAAGAAACCTGGACAAATTCAGCATCATGTTCTAAAGAGCAATAACCTCTGGCTCCCTGGTTATGAAATGAATTTAAATAAAAATAAGTGAAAGATCAGATTTTCTTCCTGTGGTCTGCTGTACTTGAAAACTACCTTATCTTCCATGTTATGAGGGTTTTACAGTTCCTTAAAATGTTCCGAGGAAGAAGGAAAAAAAAGATCAAAAATGAAGAAGGAAAGCTCCTGGTATAACATCAGATGGGACAGAGCAGGTGGGTGCAGATATGGAAATCAGTGTATCTCTGGAATGACAATAACAGTAGACCTAATGTAATATTGCTCCAAGTACAGCTATGCAGCTTAAATGAGCCACAAATGTGACATTTCTCAAAGTCCCCAGGAATGCTGCATTTCCCAGTAAAACCAGAATTTTCTCAGAACATGAATTAAAGAAGAATTCAAAATTCCAGGATTCCCTGGAAAAGATGAAGAGATGTGCTGAAGCAGTGCACCAACCACCAGGCATGGACGTCACTGATTAATCACAGCCTGGGGGGGGTATTGCTGCCACCCTGAGCAATAGTGAAGCCCAGGAGGGAATGGATCCAAAAGAAGGTGTCAGACTGCCCAAACCCCAGAAATCACTGCTGTTGGGCTCTTTCCCCCTCTCCTGGGGAGGTGCTGGGATTTCCAGGTGGTAACAATTTGGGCAGCAAACAGCAGGCATTGAAAAATCTTTGGCTGCGCCCTGGAGGCACTGGGCTTGCTGCCCATGGGGAGGGATTGCTGCTGCTTCTCTTCTTTCCCAGGGCAGGGAGCATGGTGGGATTCTTGGGGTGTCCTGTGCAGGGCCAGGAGCTGGGCTTGGTGATCCTTGTGGGTTCTTTCCAACCCTGGCTATTCCGTGAGTCTCTGATTCCCCTGGATCCTCTGGCATCACTGCACTTTCAGAAGAGCAAAGGCCTATTCTTGACCTGTTACCACAGTGTAAAACGTGAAAAACTCTGACAGCGTCACTTTTAAAGCATGTGTGTGAAACAGTCTTGAGGTCAGCGTCTTTGGAGCTGCCTGCAGGTTGCTTCCAAGAAGTGGGAAGGTGTTAGGAAAACACTGTGCTCCACTCAGCTCCTGTAGCACAGGACAGGTATTGTGTGCCATCAAATAAGATCACTCTATACAAGCAAACTAAGTCCTGTGTAGGCAGTATGGATAGAGGATGTGGTGGGAAGAAATCTCTTTTTTATTTATGAGTTGCTACTTTTGGCTGAAGTCACGTGCAGTGCAGTAGGGGTGGCTGTCATGGGACAACTGGGGGTAGAGCAATCCAGAGAGATCAGGATTGATCCAGATGGGTTTGGATGTAGAAACAGGAGGGGAGATGCGGTAATTGCAAGTGGTGAATCCCTGGGCTGCCTGTTTCCCTGGCTGTTCTCTCAGCGACAAGCCACTTCAGGGAGGAGGTCTAACAGTTCGTGGCATTCTGCCTACAGGGAGCAACTTATGGAGGTGGGAAAATGTCAACCCCTGCGAAGGAATCATTAACTCCTCTCCAGGAGGGAGAAGTGTTAACTGCTAATGAGAGCAGGGCTGTGAGCAAACCTCCCAGTCCATTTCGCTTGCACCATCTTCTGAAGATTTGCTAAAGGCTCTTCTGCCACCTCTGCAAACACAGAGCCTTTGATCAGGGTGGGTGGGAAGTGTTGGATGTCTCCCTGTCTGACCCCGAGTGAGGCCAAGCCCAGTCCCCAGCACCCTCCCTGGGGCAAACCTGGCCTCCAGCTCTGCACAGGGCTGAGGGGAAACGTGTCAGTCCCACCAGCTGAAATGAGATGCCTACAGAGATATTGGGTGGGCACTGTTTGCTTCCACCAGGCGTTTGTCCCCTCCCAAACTCATCCCACTTGGTCTTTATTAGCTCCATGTTCTTGTGCTACAGCCTGGTTATGGAAAGAGAGCACAACAGTGGAGAAATCTAATGGAAAGTTGTCCCTGCCCATGGCAGAGGGTTGGGGCTGGATGATCCTTAAGGTCCCTTCCAACACAAACCACTCTGTGATCCTATGGTAGGATCCAATTCTGTGAGAATGTGCCAGGCTCATCCAACTCACATAAAGGAAGGAAAGGTCCTTTTTGGCCTCAGAGCATGGAGGTGGCTCACAAACCCCTCACTTGATGTCTTTGGTCCTTAAGAATACGTACAGGGAAAAAAAGGAGAACTAGACCTTGATTTGCTGCTCATACTTGTGGCGAGCCACAGATTTCAGTGTGCAAGATCAACTATGTCAGGCTTGTTTGGTTATGAAATCCAAATAATATCCCAGCAAGAGCCATGAAAATAACTCCAACTGTGCTGTGATTTGATTGTTCCATGATGCCTACGTGAGAGTACAACCCCTGTGCTCAGGTGACACAACAGCAGGAGGGGGATCTGCTCTCCAAACCCAAACCCGATCCAAGTGAAGAGGCAGAAAATCAGCCTAGAGCCAAAGGAAGGATATAATGAGGCATGACCCCCAAAATCTGGTCATTCTCTGTGAGGACTCTGGCAAAATCACCCTGCAAGCAGCCAGCTGAGGTGATGGGGGAGAGATTCTGAGAGGTGTGTTAGTAAGCTCTGAGCAAAGTTGCTTTAAATCTGCTAGGTTAGAAATTTCTGCACCAAGCTTATTTTGTTCATACATCCTCCTTACTTAGAAATGTATTTTAAACAGACACACTCCAATTTTAAATACTTCTATAATAATTTATGTGCCACAAACAGGGGAGATTGCCAAAAGAGTGAATCATTTTGTCTTGCTTGCAAGTGCTACAAGGTAAATGTGAGGTTATGACGTATTATAACACTGTTATGTGTCAGGAGCTTGATGCAGGATGAGATTTAATGGGAAATGATGCTAATAGTGTGGTAATAGCCAAAATAGATGGAAGGCTTAGAGCTGGCTGCAGCAGGAACAGAGGGGAAGCCTGTCAGAGGAGCTGCCGGCAATCAGACGCACAAATCCCGCTGAAATGCAGCGGATGCAGGATGTCTGATTCTGCTGCAGCTCCAATAAAAATCCCAGCCTCAGCAAGGAAAGCTGTGATGGATCTTTTACACTCACAAGGTGTGTGGTTTGGGGTTGGTCCCGTTGCAGTGGGACCTGTGAGAGCTCTGAGCTGTGCAGGAGCTGCTCCGGAGAAGCTGCTGGGAGAATGCCAGAGGCAACCGAGAAAGTTTCACTTCCTGCAGAGACCACTTTGGGATGGGAAGGGACAGTGTGTTATCTGAGCACAGGCACTATAACCCAGGCCCTGAAAGAGGCAGCAAGAGGTTCAGGAAAGCAGAGGGCTTTAATAGTGAAGGCAGCATCTCCTTGCCTTGATTCTCCCTCACCTCTGTTTAAGTTAGGGAAAATTGTAATTATCACTAAGATTGTTAAGGGAAAGTGCTCGGAGGCCTGAGCTGCCATACAAAGCTCAGGGGAAAAGCCATAATCATCAGGAAATCCCTCAAACCAGACGATCTCTCATCTCAGCTGCTGCCAGAGCTCCAGAGCAAGGGAAAAAGCGAGCCTCCTAATTGCAGGGAATACCCCAGTAAGCTGGCCCTTACCCAGATGGCTGAAAGCTGGTGACTTCCATGCCTATCCTAAGAAAGGCTCAGTGTCACTTAGCTTATTTTTCTCTCATGCTTTCACTCAATTCCAGCTGGTTTTGTGTGCAAACAGGGCTTCCAGATGATATTTAATAACTCAAATATAGGCATCTAGTGCCATTCTCACCCCTGAGGGTGACTGAGACCTCCTTTGGGGCTCTGGAGGGGTTGCAGGGGGCAGCTCAGGTGGCAGCAGAGACAGTCTGGAAGGACTGAAATAGGACAAGCACTTAGTCTGGGCACCCAAATTGCTCCCATAGGTTGAAAAAAAAATAAACATGGTAATGTTTGCAAGGAGAAGACTCTTGCTGAGTTACCAAGGCAATGCCAACCCCCTGCATAATGCTGGAAGCAGCAGCAGCAGTGAGCTGGTGCAGGGTGAAGCTGAAAAAGTCCCTTGGCCAGGGGAGGGACAGATCTCTGTGCTTGTGGATGCTTCTGATGCTGCAACTTCTCTTCCCCTCACACATGATCCCTTAGAGCCCCCTCCACCTTCTCATGGAAATCCAGTGTTAAATCCTTTGTGCAGCAATCAAATGAGTCAGGTCTGCCATGCTGAGCAAGATCAGGAGCAAAATTATGAAGGAGAAAGTGAAAACCCACCAAACTGGGAATAAATCCCATCTAAAAGCACACATGGTTATTTGTATTTGGTTTTGGTTTTGTGTTTTTTTTTAAATCCATGACAATGTTGAAGTTGAATATCCAGCAGTGTGGTGATGCTGTCAGGTTTTTCAGAGCACACCATGCCAGCTGTTTCAGGGTTGTATCCCAGCATTATCATTATTTAATAAGCTCCTCCAGCCAGAGTGTTCACAAATAAATAAACCAACAGATTAAGGGCAAAAACAATCCCTCTAAAAGGATGTGCTCCCTTTGCTCTGCTCAGGTGCTGCTAATAATAGAAGTATCATGGAGTGATTCAAAGTGCAGCAGAAAGGTTGAATGCTCAGGTGCACAGGGCAGAAGATCCCTGGCTGGCCAGACACTGGAATCCCATCCTCTCCAATTAACTGGGGAAGGGAGGAAGCAGCCTTGGGACACCCCTCCCGAGCAGCAGGGCTTCAAGAGCATTTCAGTGCCTGTCTTTGGGAAGGGAGCATTCCCTCAGAAGAGTTGCCTCTCCAAATGACAGGCACAATATTTATTCATCAGAAAATGTGCATTTAAGGAGCTCAGCTGGCTGCCCTCTGCTCCGGCAGCTTCAGGAAAGCCTCCCTTGCAGGGCACTCTGCTTCCCGGGGATGCCAGCCGCTCCTTTGCCACTGCTGGCTCTTTTCCACACATTTGCTTACTCTTTTCCATCCCAGTTAGCTCTGCGTAGCCTGGAGGAAGTGAACTAGATTCTCTTTCTGGGGCATCATGAAAAGAAGTGTTTACAGGATGGCAGACAATCACTTCTGTGTAAATCTGGTGGCAGCACATGTGCACGGCTGTGGCCGGCAGAGATTTGATTTTCCCTGAGAGCACGGGGAAAAAAGCTTCCAGTGCCCCCCACCCCAAGCCCAGGAGCACTGCACAAGCCCTGGCCAGGCATCAGCACTTTCTGTCTGGAAACAAAAGCATTTGAACTGAGACTAATTAAAGTTTATAAATCCCAGGGTTCCATTTAAATCATGTTTCGAAACAATCTTCCTCTGAAACAATCTCCATCAGTCTTCCTCCATCGGCTGCCAGATTATCAACTGCCATGTGAAAGAGAAGTTTGTATCTATTTGGAACAGATGTGTCAGCCAGGATACTAAAATATTCAAAGTAATATCCAGTTAACATGCAGCTTTCCTGAGGCAGAAAGTATTTTTCCTGTCTCATAAGGCACCAAATTGACTCTCAGCAACCAAATTTCGCTGATAGAAGTAGGATTTCATTTTCCATCAAACTCCTTGATTTCCTAATGAGGTTTTCCACACAAACTCTCCTTTAGAGCAGACATGGTGCCTGTCAACAACTCAGTCCAGTGCTGTGCCAGGTAAAGCCAGGCTGGCTCAGTGCTGGTGCATCCACATGGAACCCAAACTGGCCAAAGAAATAGGCACATGCCAAACTGGAAAGCTTTCACTCACATTTATAGTTTTGAATCACATTAAAGCTAGATTCTACCATATGCACCCCCTGGGTTTAATCATAATTTTAACAAGTTTGTGCTTCACAATATTTGACTTTTTATCAGTAAGACTTTGGTTGGGGCTGGGGAACCTGCTCAGCTTCCAGGTGGTGCCAGAAAACTCTTCCCTCCTGTGGGGTAAAGCAATGATCAGGGATTCATGGACACACATCCCAGGGAGCTTAGACATCGGATTATGAGATTTAGAAGGGAAATCGCTGTGTCAAAGGCAATAAGTTTATGACCTCTGGAGATCTTCAGCAAAGGCTGGTGAGGCGGATACAGGACACACCAGCAGAGGCATGTGGGATGTGTGAGGTACCTGGGAACTGAGCAGCCACATCATCTCCTGTGGGGATAGACAGGGACAAATATGGGAGCGAATCTGGTGGAAAGGAGGCAGGTAAATACGTCATATATGAGTGTCAGTGAAATTATCAGGTGGGGAAAAGTCACTTTAGCAGGCAAACTTAGGCTTTGCTAGGATCCAGCATTCCCACCTTTCCCTTTTCTGCTGGTAATACTCGGCTCTTTGACTTTCCTCCCACCAAGAAATCCACTGGTCTTTGACTGCACATGAAGGTTTATTTTACTTCTAACTCAGCTGGAGTGTAACCATTCCAAAAGGGTTTATTTCCATGTGCTCAGTGTTAGAATGCAATTCCTCTTACAACTCTGTTTTCTTTGTGTTTTGTTTTATTTATCAAAATTACGTGTGGTTTATTCCACCTGTGCTTTATTGGGAGAGCAGCTCTGTTAACTGAGAGGCTGTTTCCACTTTTACTGGAAAGGCTTTTCTGAATATTACCTTTGGATTGGCAAATTTTCAGTAATTTGCACTCTCAGCCACACATTGCTATGAAAATTGGATTTGGGCAATGGGCACTCCCTGAGCTCCTTTACTTCCAGTGTAATGACTTTAGTTGGAAGTTGACCATTCATCATCCTCCCAGCCACTGCTTTTCTGCTCAGCACCAGCTGCAGATTTGGGGTCCCAATCTTTTAACCGTTTTCATGGGAAAATATCATCACTTTGATTGATTTGTAGAGCTTGAGAGTTTAAGCCTTCATTAAGAGACTGCTGTGAAAATTAGAGAATAATTTAATTGTGCTTAGGCCACAATATGACCCCCATTTTTTTTCAAATTAAAGCTCCACAGTACAAAAAAATGCAATGATTTTTTGGTTTTTCTTTCTGTCCTTGAGCCCAGATTTGTACCTCTTAAAAGTATCAAGAGATATGTGAAGGATGTTTTTAGATTAAAAAGAATGAAGGTGGAAAAGGAATGGTGGATGTTGATTTCAAAACCTAAAAGGAGGGATAAATGTAAAACTCCTTCTCTATTCCCACACCACCAAATACCCAGGAATAAAGCTCATCATGGATCCCATGCTGTCACCAAAGGGAAGATCAGAGAGGTGTGTCTGTCTTACCTGAACCCATTTAAAAGTGGAATTTACCTCCTGAGCCAGCTGAAAGAAAGGAATTGCTGCAAACAGCATTTTTTCAGCTGTCCCCTGCCTTTGGATGGGGGGACATTATTGATGCTCAAGTCATGGAGCCTGAGGATCCAGGACAACTAGTTCAGATTTTCAAGTCTCTCACAGTAGTGAGATGTTTTCTGCCTTAGACTTAATAAGATTAATTAATCTTGGTAGTCATCCCTTGGGAAATATTTGTTAGGAAAACAAAGAAAAATAACTGTGTCCACTTCTGTGGGGAAAGTTGTTCCTGTAAACAAACACACTTGCAAGTAACAGAACTTAATTACTTCTCCCAAAGTCTCTGAAATCCTTGCTTTATCCTTCTGCATAAAGACTCGCTGCTTACAGTAATTTGCAAGAGCTCTGAAGACCTAATTTTGCACACTCCAATTAATAATATTCTGGAGAGACAGAAGATATAAACAGTTTTTCTAAATTAATACTCATGCTTCTCTTCAAGCTTTTAATCAAAGAAGACAGCATGACACCTCCAGAGGCTTCTATGCCATTGTGTTGCCAATAACATTATATTGTTCTAGTCAAAATGTATTTTATTCCCCTATTCTCATGGTGTTTTCAGCTCCTTATAAATTGCTTCTAGTTATTAGTTTTGTCTGTGGTTGGTCTTCAGCTGGGGAGAATGACTTGGCTTTGGAATGGGGTTTTATCCCATGTATTTTTTCATCACTGCTGTAAATTATTTTTTATCAAGGATCTATTTCGTGTACACTTCTGGGGTAAAATGCCTTCTTTATTTATATCCCTGTGGATATTGTTGTACCCACAGAAGGCCCAGGAAGCTGGAAGTCCTCCAGGACTTTGCACATGGCTTTTGACACGTGCGTGAGTCCAGGAGACCCTCAGCACCAGTGGAGTTTGTGGGATGTATCAGTGGGGGTTCCCACAGACTCTTCCAGAAGTGTATTAACACTTTCCCAGAAGTCTCCCCCAGATTTTCTCCCTATTCCTGGGACAAATCCCACATCCCTGGGGTGTGTGTGCTGGTAGACAGCGGCTGCAATCGAGTCACTTCATTCCTCATTAGGACAAAACTTTGTCAACACCATACCCACAGCAACAGATGACACACTGCTGGACACACCATTCCTTAGAGCTTCAGGCCAGCAGCCTTTCCAAAGGAAGGAATGTCTCCCCAGTTGTCTTGGATTCCCAGAAATCTGAGGAACGTAGGACGGGATCTCAGCAGGTACTGATTTTAACACAGGAAACGCTGAAACCACGTCTTCATCATAGCAGGTATTGCCAGTTTCCAGAGATTCCTTGCTCACAAGAGTTTGCAATCTATTCAGGGGCACAGATGAAGATTCTTGAGGAAATCCTGTTAAAAAAACTCCAAAAAATCCCAGTGCTTTGCCATATCACTGATCAGAAACAGGAATTCTTGGTTCTGTAGTTGGACGTTCAGGAGCTTCCCCAAATGGGGTTGCTCTTGCCTTGCTTTCCATTTCATGAGGACATTTGGGACACAATGCTCCTCAGTGGGCTTGAGGCTTGGCACTGGCGCATTTTATTTTGTTTCTGTACAGGTATACACAATATAAAGAAATATATACAAACAAATCAATATATAAATACTCACACAAGCACAATGCCAGCTGTGTGCAGCTTGTAAAAACATCATTTACCTGCTTACCTGAATAAAACCAACATTTTCCTCCAATTGCAGTTCCTTTGCAATTCCTGCTACACAGTCTTCACTAATATCTCTGCAAGTGACCTTTTTTTTTTTTTTTATGAGAATATTTTTAGAAAAAGAAAGAAGCTGATAAACTCTTAGTAGCACTATGGATATTCACTGTTTCCCCAGGAAGGGTTTCTGATGGATCCCTGGGAGCTAAAGTGGCAGGGAAGTAAAAATGTGTGAGATTGGGCTTCTCAGTAAGGAATTACTGACAGGAGTCCTCAGAAGACACCGAAGTTGAAAGCAGACAAACCATTGCCCTTAAAAAATATCAAGGATACATAAAGGATGGGCCAAAGAGACTGTCCTGATTCTTCTGCTTCATCTCACAGGGTCAAACACACAATGAATCGATCCCAGGAATGTGAAGATCCCACAGTCTTGATATTTGTGCTGCAGAGCTTAAATATCTTTCTTACCCAAGAAAAATGTCATAGGCACAGAGAAATAAATTCTTCTCTTCATGTTTTAAGCAGCTGCATCTGCAGCTATGGATTGTTCCTCTGGAATTTTTCCTCTTGCAAAGTTATAAAAAGCTTTGAAAAAAAAAAAATTAGCGAGCTGGTGATTTATATTTTCCTGATGTAGATTAATTAATTTGGTTTAAATTAGCCTGAGCTAATTCCCTGGTTATTCTTTTCTCATAAGTACATAATATACAACTTATTTTGACAAGTGCAGTAGGTGATGCACAAGGAAACTGGTTTTTTTTTTATGGAGGGTGCTGCTTTTTGGCCTAAGCAGAAGAATATCTGACTCAGAGGGATGGAAACCTTCTCCCAGTCCCACCAGTTCTTTTCTCTCTGAATGAGTGGGTTTATTTTCATGCCTTTTTATGCAGTATGGTGTACAGGAAACATTCCTTACACACTGGAAATATTATGGTTTGCCATTGACGAAATAGTAATGTGAATTAAAGAAGGCATCAACACAGTCCTTAGCCAAGGGAATAAATATTTTCCAGTAGAACTGCACAAGTTGCTGTAAAAAAAGAAAGAAACTGAATGAATTTGAATTAATATAACTCTTCTAAAGACACTGAAATTGAGCATTTCAAAAGATTCTTGTGATTTTAAGCATGTGACCAGGTTTTATTCCTGTTTCTAAGAAGACAAATAATAAATTTAATCCAGATTAAGAAAAGAGATGTCTGCTCTTATAGGAAAGATAACTGGAATATAAACTTTCAAAGGATTAGTGAAAAGTTAAAATGGGGAATAACAAACATTTTAGTCCAAAATGTTACTTGTTGAGTGATATTCAGTGTACTCTTACCTGTCTCTGTTTGTACTCTCTGCATTGTGGCCTCTGTTTTTAACAACATCCTCTTGCATTTGCCAGTCTCACACGACCCATGCAGGCTGAAATGCTTTGCTTCTAGAAGGCAAAACTGCTTTTTTCACCAACAAAAAGAGAACTCTTCCCCATTAAATTATTGATTTCCACCCACTAAATTCAAAGCTTATTTTGCTATTCCAGTGGACTCTTTGAGATTTTGCTCCTAGGACCAATTAAAAATATAAAAACCCTGTGACCCTCCCCAGCAAAACTCAGATCAAAAGTGGCGGTGGAAATAAAAACTACGTATTTTTCACTGGGCTTTGCATTCTTCCAGGTTGCTCTGTGAGGAAGGTTATGCTTTGATAGATGAAATTCATTTCCTCCCAATTTTTAATGACCACAGCTTGCCCTACTACTGATAGCACGAGGAGAGTTTCGTTTCTTGTTGCTGTAGAAGAGGGTGAGGATCAGAGAGGCCCATAGGAAAACACTGGTGTCACAAGCTGTGCCACTCTGGGCATCATCTTGTTCAAGAACATTTCCTTTCCAGCACACAGAGAAATGAAAGAACATAAAATCTTTTCCTTCCAGCCTGAAGTTTTCTTCTCTCTCTGTCCCTGCTCTGGCTGTAGCAAAACAAGGTTGATTTCTTGCTGCCCTTGGGTTTGAAGCGTAAGGAGAGTTCAAATGCACAAAAACACCTACTTTAATTCTGTCCTGCTACTGCCTTTCCCAGCATCGAGATAAAAATCAAAAATGGACTGGGATGAAAAGATTAAAAGTGAAAAGGAAAAAGAAAACACTAAGCAAACTGTGCAGCTTTCCATTACCTCACAGGAGAGCTGGAGACAGAATATTTACAAGGGTGTGGAGTGACAAAGGGAATGGCTTCAGACTGAAAAGGAGTAGGTTTAGATTAGGTTTTAGGAAGGAATTGTTCCCTGGGAGGGTGGGCAGGCCCTGGCACAGGGTGCTCAGAGCAGCTGGGGCTGCCCCTGGATCCCTGGCAGTGCCCAAGGCCAGGCTGGACATTGGGGCTGGGAGCAGCCTGGGACAGTGGGAGGTGTCCCTGCTCATGGCAGGGTTGGGACTGGATGGGCTTTAAGATCCCTTCCCACCCAAACCAGTCTATAATCCCAGGAATCTATGATCCCACTTATTTTAAAATAACGCAGCAATCATTTAATATTGACTCATTTCTTGTGGAAAGTACACACCTTCACAGACACTTCCAAATAAAATTTAGAAAAGAACTGTAATAGGACATATTTGAGAGCTAAAAAAAAATGAACAGATTTTTTTTCTGGATGGGGGAATAGCTTGTCTCGAATTTATAATAATGATGGGTGGATGTTTTTCCTGAAGAAAACTAAGTTATTGGGACAAAAATAGAAGCTAACAGCATACTTGAATGCAGTACAATGCAGAGGGAGGCCAAACCATTGCTAATAATATCTAACTTTTGCACAACAATTAAATCATCATTACTGTTGAGCACAGGGAGGAGTAAGCAATAAGAAATGTCTGAAAGGATCAGCATATTTAGGGTTGCTTGCCTCATCCCTTCAAGGCTGGTCGCAACAGCCACAGGTCCCCATGCACAAGGAAATCACTCCATGGGCAGAGTTACCTGAGTCATGGTTATTGCTGTACCTCCAAAGAAAACACCACAAAAAAGTTCCTACATGTTTATCTTTTTTCCTTTATTTTGCATCTCTTGAAAATTTTAAGGGAAGAAACCGATTTTCTTTTTCCCTTTTTTAAAAAAGGAGCTGCCACTGGGAGTGGTTCAAACTTCTTCTCACCAATTTAGTTTTTAATGAAATATATGAAAAAATGACAGAAAAACTATGGGCTTCCTTCATAAATGGTTTTAGGGGTTTTTTTAAAGAATACAAAAAATAAAGCTATTAACCAAAGACAAACTTTCCTCTCCAAAAGCAAAAGATGAGTGTGTGGATGCTGTTGGGACACTCGTGGGATGTGTGACTCTCCTGGGATGGGTGACTTTCCTCCAGGGATGGCAGGAGCTGCAGAGAAGCCATCCCAGCACTGCCACAGCCTCTCTGGGGCTTCAGCACAAAGGCAAACCACGGCACATCCCTGCAAATATTTCCAGGCAAGAAACCCAGCAAGGAGTAAACTGAAACACCTCGAACGGCACCGACGGGGGCAAATTGTTTTATTTCATTTTCCCAGCACAAAGCTGCCCCTGTGAGACACAAATACAGGTGGATGAAAGCCACCAACACCTCTGCTGCAGCTGGCCTGGCTCATGCTGGCTGATTACCCAGCCCATGGAACTGACACATCACAACTCCATGGAATTATTTTGATTGCAGCATTTTCGGAGAGCTGAGTTGCTTTTCAGCTCGCATGTCACAAAGTCTGCATGCAGGAGTTTATAATTAAGCAGCTATTATTCTCTCTTGCTTGATAATTGCCATATGTTCCTAAATGCTGTGTCTTTCTCCATCTAGTGCAAATCTGGCTATGCTGGCTTTTTCCACACAGACTGAAGTCCCCTGTGATTAACCCACTTCTCTCTACAGACAATCTTTAAGCCTCTGAGGGACCCTGAGTGCCTGAGGGACACAGCTATCTTCAATAAAGTTTAATTTTATTTAATTTCATTTTTAAAGCATCTCTGACCTTTTTCAACACACAGACCATAAAAATACTTTCACACATGGATATATCAAATGGCATGTCCATGTAGGTTTGCTAATAAAGCTGCACTGCTCTGTTCCTGCTGGCCCCTGGCTATACTAGCTGTCTGCTTGCCTTATTTGTGAGTTATAAATAGCCAAGGACTGCATACTCACTGTCTGGTTACATTGAACAAACTGTGATTTTAATTCTCTCCAACAAGCCTGTCTCCTGACACAGGTCTGTCCTGAATGCTCAGTCTTACCTGTTTTCCTTTATTTTTACAGTTTTTACATAGCTGGGAGATTCTTAAGCAGAATTTCCCAACTGTAAAATATTCCAACAATTAGCAGAGCCACTGAAGGGCATTTTTACACTGTTAACAAGCTGTTTGCTGTGAAGAAATCCTCCACATCATTTGTTATTTTCTGATTTGGTGACATTTTATATACTCAAGTTGCACAATTGAAGGCATCAATTTGTGAGCTGCTCTTCCTGGCTTAGCAAGTACCAAGAACTCATGAAATCCTCTTTAGGTCCTGCTGGAGAAATTTCCTGCAAACCTCCCAGCCCCAGGCCAGAAATGCTTTACAGGTGAACTAAGGCAGAGAGCTGAAGGCTGGCCTCAATACAGGATTAAATTACTTAAACAAGGATTTGGGTGGAATTCAGCACCTAAATCCAAGGCTGCAAGCTGCAAACCCTCTACTCCCAGAGCTTGTAACATTCCTGGGCATCTCTCTGTGTGACCAGGGAGGTCTCTGGGGTGGTAGATGCAGGAACTGCACCTGCCCCTGGTTTCTCGGCAGTTTGTGTTAAAGTTCAGTGAGTGCTGCTGTGCTGGAGCAGGTCCAGGGCACACCTGAGCTCTGCCATCAGGTCACACCCCACTGGGAGCCTGAGGAAAAGGTCACTGCACTCTTTTAAGGGCAGGAAAATCCAGGGAGCCCAGCAGACCTCAGGAACTGCTGAAGCACCGGGCAGGGAACACAAGAACTGCCTTTCCTGTACCCTCATTTCAGGAAATTACTCTGACGTGGCTCAATGTTGGCTCTTCCCAAAAAGGAGAATGAATTCCCCAAAGTCTCTGTTCTGCTTAACTGGTTCCCAGGTGAGAATCTGGTCTCCACCAGCTTCCTGAAAAATGGGCAAGAGGTACTTGAATGTCTTGGAAAGACTTTCTTGGGACTGCTGATCCTTGCGTGCCAAACCCAAAATCCAGACTGCTGTGCCTCCCATCCATCGGAGGATTCTGATTAACGGAGGTTCATAGAATCACAGAATGTCCTGATCTGGAAGGGACCCACAGGGATCATCCAGTCCAGCTCCTGTCCCTGCACAGACCCCCCAACAATCCCACCCTGGGCATCCCTGGAGCTCTGGCAGCCTCGGGGCCGTGCCCTTTCCCTGGGGACCCTGTTCAGTGCCCAGCACCCTCTGGGGGAAAACCTTTTCCTGATATCCTAACTGAAATCCTATCCTGATTTTCCTAACCCTCCCTCCCAGTTCCAGCCATTCCCTCAGGTCCTGCTCCTGGTCACCAGAGAGAAGGTGACACCCCCAAGCACCGTCCTGCTCTTGTCCAGCAGGCCCTGGGCAGGCTCAGGGTGCCCAATGGGACACTCAGTGGGAGATGCCATCCCAGAGGACTGACAGGACCACAAGCAAACCAGAGAAGGGCAGAAACCTTCAGAACAAATTGCAGCCATGATTAGTGTGTGAAACAAGTTAGAACGAGCACATTCCTTGAAGAAATTACAGCCCCTGGGGAAATAATTTAAATGTCCATGATGAGCAATATCTCACTCCATGACTCCACTGGCTTCCATCTTCCCTTCCCTACAGTTACAGTGAGGGTGAGAAAGATCAGCTTGAATTTTCCACGTGTTTATTCTGGCAGGAACTGCTGCCAGTTTTATCCTCTTTATTAAGACTGGTGTAGCATTTGTGTTTTGTTCAGCCACGCTATGGGCAGCCTCACTGAGAGGATCTCCATGAAAGCTTTTCCATGTCTTTGTGCACTCGGCTGCAATGCCAACACATGAATATTTCCAAGGCAGGGCATATGCTGAGTGCAAGAGAGATCTGTTGGGCTCCAAAACTGCTTCATACATGAATAATTGAGATTTTTTTCATGTGTAAAGAAGCTATCCACTGGTTTTTTTGGTGTGAAAATTTATGGGGATGGTGCTGTCTGCAAATGTCTTTCCCTATCGTGTACTGCAACACCCAGTGACACAGCAGTTCTTACTAATGCAGGCTGCCCCTTCCTTTCAAGCATTTTGCCATTATGTCCCACGTTAACATGAAAATAGGAATTTTTTTTTCTCAGAGGCATCCATGGAAAAGTTAAGTTCGCTGTTTCTTCCCCTTCCACAGAATCACAGAACCATGGAATGATTTGGGCTGGAAGGGACCTTAAAGACCACCTTGTTCCACCCCCTGCCATGGGCAGGGACACCTTCCCCTGGACCAGGTTGCTCACATCCACATCCAGCCTTTCCTTATCTTGCTTTATTTCCTGTTTTCTTCTGCAGTTGTCAGTCAGGAATTTGATCCCTTCCTCAGAAATAATGCTGTCAGATGTCATTTCTCGTGACCAGATTCTTTCATTTTCTTTGCTCTAAATTGTTGCAGACAATTGACATTTATGCAGCAGTTTGATGAAGTAATTTCCAGTTTCATACCCTCGTTCACTTTATTAACTTATTTGGTTTCTGCTGTGCTTGTTTTCTTTATCTCTGAAAAGAAAGGAAGCAGAACTTCCATTAAGTTTGGGCCTTATGTGGATTATCTCCATGCTCTAAAACATCCTTCCTGCACAGTAATCCAGCTTCTTTCCTTTTCCTTTTCATGGTTACATGCCACAACAAGCTTTTGCTGTTTGTATTAAAATCCTTCCCAAAGCCTCTACAAAAAATTAACTTTTGTCACTTCTCATTTTATTTCCTTCCTTAATGATATGGAGCATACTGACACTTTTCTGATTATTCTTTTGTTTCTCCATTCCTTATAAACTATGATTTTTTTCCCCCAATATTACTTTGTAACACAATTAATCCCCTGGTTAGACTTGGTGCCTCATCAGGATACTCTGCCACTTTTCTTTAATATTAATTCAGCTTCAGTGGGTATTTGTGCACCTCTGATTTAAAAACTCATTAAAATCACCAGGTTATTGTGTTTAATTTCAACAACTTGCTTATTGCAGCCTGCCCTTCAGAAAATGAAAACATTAAGACTACTCTCAAACAAACTTTTCAACACGTGCTTAGAAGCTGTTTTGACCAAGAGAAATTATACTTTATATATTTATCATTTTTTTAATCATCCAATCCAGGTTTTTCAAAGGAATTCTGGGCCTTGCACAACACAGCACACATGAAGAAGATGCCAACAGCACAAAGAACTTCCCCCACTGCCAGGCTGAAATGGTGGTCTGGATTTCCTCAGGCTTTGAGTCACATCCAGAGAAGCCTCCTTGCCTTTAATCTCTCCGAGTGTCTTTTTGTTATTGTTGTTGCTGTTATTATTATTATTATCATCATTCTCCTCATCATCATCGTTAGTAATTATTTGCCCTTCATTTTCAGCTTTTCAGTTTGGTGATTAATGCACACAAAGGCAGCTGTGTTGCTCCTGGAAATGCGATTTTCCATCTCTGTCAACATTGGGCTCCATATGGTGCCACTTCCCAAGGACCACGCAGGATCCCGGGCTGTACAAATGAGCCTTGGCTTGCACAGTTTGCACTTCTTCTTTGATAATCACAGGCCTCCTTCCCCACCCACATTTTCCACAGGGTGCATCATCACGGTGTCATTTCTTTCTTTACGTGGTTTGCAGTGCACTTTAAATTTAGGTAACTTGAGAAGCGTCACAGGAAGCTCAGCTCACGTGGTCAGTGCCACCAGACTGAAGGTTGTGTACACTTCATAACACCTTTTACCTGAAGAGTTTTGTTCTTACCTACTGGTCTACCCAGGAGCAGGTGAAGGGGACAATCAAGAGGAAAAGCAGTGACAACATCCTTTTTAGTGACACTGGAGGGGAACTCCCACAGGGATCTCCTCTGGAGGTTATCAGACACAAATATTTAATATTATAATTATTTTCTGGCTCAGGTCTTCACTGCTGTGAGGTTCCTCATCCAGAGATGCTCTCAGAATGAAGTTTCCTGCCTCAAGACTATTCCTATCTCTCCTGATGTTTTTCTGGGAAGACCTAGACAAGTTATATTTTCTCTTTGTTTTCCACCATTTGTCTGTACAGCTTTGGAAATGAAGCTGCTACAGGGTCATCACATGGACCTGGAGGTGCTGCTGAAATCCTGCCTTGGAACATATCTGAGGGGGTTGGAACTAAATGAGATTTGAGATCCTTTCCAACCCAGGCCATTCTATAATTCTATGACTCCATGACTGAGGAAGGGGAATCCTCTGTAATACCCTCATATATTATATGCTTGACACCCACTTGCTGAGAAAAAACACAATAAAAGTCCATAATGGACATTTGAACCCAGGAACAGCTTCCCAGGGCTTGAAACTGCCTGATTAAGATCCACAATAGCAGAAAGTGCCTGCAAATATCCAAGATTTGGAAATGATACAGAGTAAAACTAACAGGGATAATAACCAGCATGTGACTTTCTGGATTAACTGACATTCCCTTGAATAACAGAGATGCCAGGAGTGATTGCTTCGATCACTTTTCTTCCAGCAAACATGAAATCAAGGGGGACACAGCTGGGCAAAAAAATCTTGCCACCAGAGATAAAACCTGTGCACTTACAGTGATGGGGGAGGCTCTACCTCTCAGCACATCAGTTTGGGGGCTGTAAAGCTGCTCCAACCATTTCCTGTCATTGTGGGGTGGGGGAAAGCACAGCAGGTTAATGCATGGTGGCATCCCTCCTGTTTAATGAGGTTTTCATGTGCCTGTGGCAAACATCACACTGGGCACTCCAGATTGGAAGAAAATCTCAGCATTCATAAGGAAAAGAGGAGTCATTACTCTTGCCTATTGCTCTTGTTTTGTAGTAGTTTCTCTGTTTAGCTCAGTACAACTTTGCAGGATCTCAAGAACCTGTGTTTTGTAAAAATAATCATTTTTTTCACAGGTTGCCTGCAAAAAGAGACTTTATTTGATTTTTTGGGCACTATTTTTGAGTATTTTCTATTTCAGCCCCCTAGAAAGTCACTGAAGTCATTGCTGTGTCACCTGCTGGGCCTGGGAACACATTTGTACAGTCAGAGGAGAAGGCGTGTCCCACACGTGTCTCAAACCTCCCAGCTGGTCTTGACTTGTTAACTTTCATAACTGATCTCATTAAGAAATTATAAATATGCAAAGTCCCAATAAATTATTTAATCAGGAAGCTACTGGATACAAATAACTACTCGAGGGAAAGGTGCTGCCTCTGTGTTACAGGGGATTTCACTGACATCCTGTGTGGGTAAAGGAGATGGATGCTCAGTTGCTTTGGTCCACTATTGCTGGGAAAAAACCCCAAAACACACATGTTGCTACTCAGAAAAAAAAAAAAAAAAAAAAAAAAAAAAAGGCCTGGTTTCCATGCATTTTCTTTAGGAAGGAATGGGTTTTTTTCACCTGGAAATTCTCAACCCAAACTAGGACTTGTAAGGAGAATCAAGGAGTAGAGAAGCGAGGTATGACTTGACTTTTGTGAGTAAACAAGGAAAGGTTTTTGATATTTGCTGGGGGGGTGGGAAATGTTATCAGCAAGTCCAAATAAAGAAGAAAATTAAAAAATTGTGTTGCATCACCTCCGGAGGGCTGGAGAGATCCATTGTGTGGGGTGTGTCTGTGTACTGGGGATGGTGGGACAGTTGTGAGCTGACACTGCAGCCCTTCCCTCTGCCACCATCAGTTATTTGCCTCTGGGGCTGAATTCCCAAGAAAAGCCTCCAGTCTGCCCCTAAATGTGGGATCTGGGTACTTTTAGCTGTAGGGCCCTGATATTTCCCAGCTGCCTGACTCTTTGGATGGGTGTGTATCTATGGCTTCAGCCACTCCGTTCTAAAATATTTAAATTCCCTGCTCTTCGTTTCTGCTGGAATTTGCTGGAGAGTTTCCTCATGCTGAGAAATCTTCCACAGTGTATTATAGGCATCACAAGTAATCAGAGGAACATTCATATGGTTATGTCTCGCTCAGTTATCCCCTCGTACCAGGGAAATAATTGCACAGAAGCAATAAAGAGCAGACAAAAACCTGTGAGAGGCTGTAACCCCAGGAGCACAGCAGTCGCCGGAGGGGAATTGCTGTAAATCACCCACAAAATGAAAGCCGCTGCCATGAGTTTTTTACAAAGTCATGGTGAAGTACAAATGACATTAAAAACAGCTATAATGTGGATAATTTTGAAATCCTGCTTCATTTATAATGAATTCTTAAAGTATCTGCAATTCAAAGAGTTCTGCAAAGAGTTTCACTTTTCCCGGGATGCGGGGCCGGGAGCTGATTCCTGCCCGCTTTTCCTGGGGCCAGGAGGTGATTCCTGCCCGCTTTTCCCGGGATGCGCGGCCGGGAGGTGATTCCTGCCCCGTTTTCCCGGGATGCGGGAGGTGATTCCTGCCCGCTTTTCTCGGCATGTGGGAGGTGATTCCTGCCCCCTTTTCCCGGGATGCGGGAGGTGATTCCTGCCCACTTTTCCCGGGGATGCGGGGCCGGGAGGTGATTCCTGCCCCGTTTTCCCGGGATGCGGGAGGTGATTCCTGCCCGCTTTTCTCGGCATGTGGGAGGTGATTCCTGCCCCCTTTTCCCGGGATGCGGGAGGTGATTCCTGCCCACTTTTCCCGGGGATGCGGGGCCGGGAGGTGATTCCTGCCCC
>NW_008239771.1:343329-346613 GCF_000691975.1 Corvus brachyrhynchos
GTGGAGGCGCGGCCGGGAAGTGATTCCTGCCCCCTTTCCCCGGGATGCGGGAGGCGATTCCAGCCCGCTTTTCCCGGGATGCGCGGCCCGAGGCCGCCCTCCCGTGGCGTTGCCGGGGGATGCGCGGAGGGGCCGGACGGGCGCAGGCGGACACGGAAAACGTGGGAATAGGAGGTGCTGGAGAGGCTGGAACAGGAAAACGAGGGGAAACGTCAACCAATCCTTTTAAAAGTACTCGGGAGCTCTGTGCAAACTGTGCCGTGAGGCGCTGCCCAGAGGTCGGACAGGCAAATTCCGGCAGAGCCCAGAAGTGAAGGCAGAACTCCAGGGATGCCCTGACAGAACTGGAGTCCAACAGCAGATCCTGCATCTCTCCCAAACCAGCAGCCTCCTCTGAGGAGCTCTGCACGCGTGTCCGTGAAGAGCAGGGTGGCAGCAGCCCCAGGGCAGGGCCCGTCCCCTGTGCTGGCACTGCTGAGGGACCTCCAGCGCTGGGGACACTTTTGGCCCCTCATGACAAGGCAGACATGGAGGGGCTGGGGCGGGTCCAGGGAAGGGAACGGATCTGGGAAGGGTCTGGAGCCGGCTGAGGGAGCTGGGAAAGGGGCTGAGCCTGGAGCAAAGGAGGCTCAGGGGGGACCTTGTGGCTCTGCACAAGTCCCTGACAGGAGGGGGCAGCCGGGTGACAGTCGGTTTTTAACAGGTGGCATGACAAGGGGAAATGGCCTCAAATTGTGACAGGAGAGGTTTAGTTTGAAAATCAGGGAAAATTTCTTCACCAAAGTGTTTGCATGCATTGGAGCAGGCCCAAGGCAGTGGTGGTGTCCCCATCCCTGGAGGGAGGTGTAGATGTGGCACTTGGGGACATGCATTGGTGCAGGGGGAACCGTTGGACCCAACACTTTTTTTTCCCTTGGTCTTTTCCAACCTAAATAAGTCTATAATTCTGTGATTCCCTGCAGCACAGGATATTCAAAGCCTGTTTTCCAGAGCCTAAAAAGACACCCTCCTTACCAACACAACTCATTAAACATTACCAATTGCTAAGCAAACATTCCTAATTATCAACTAAACAGTGCTGACATATTTCAGACAAATAAAGCTATCAAAACCCTGGAAGGAAATTTCTCCTCTGACAGATGCCTGTTAGGTATCCAGGCACTCTCTGTGAAGTCTGGTGCACCTGTTTCACCCCTTGAAAAACCATCTGATGAAATGAATTACCAGCTCTCCTGTAAGCCTGGCAGCTGCCAGCACAGCAGAAAACATGCTCGAGTTAATATTAGAGCTACAGGAAATTCATCTTCAGGAAGCCCTGAATCAACCCAGGGCTATACAAGGTGTCATTAGAGCTCAAAATGGAGCTTCCCCATTCTGTTTGAATGAAACCTATGGAATATATTGGTTCAGTATCTGTTTGTACTGAACCTTTGGCACAGCTCAAACACCTTGGGCTTTGAAGATATATTAGGTCTGAACTTTCTCAACTGTTTTTGTAACCAGAATTGTATTCACTTGTACATGTATTTTACCTAAAGGGGTATTTATCCCCTCTATGAGTTTTACACAGGTAGCAACAACCTATAAAATAATTGTCTTTAGCTAAGAGAATATATTTGCATTTTTTAATCAATTAATAGGTAAAACTCTGGCCTCACTGAAGTCAGCATGAATTTTGCTAATGAGTGAGGTTTCATCTCTTCTAAGGCAGATCAAACGTGTCTTTCAGCAACTGTACTCTCATTAAATCCTCTTATTCCTACACAGACAAGGTTATTCTCATCTTATATAATATGTACCAGAAATAAATATTATTTGCCTTCATCCTGGGAGTGCTCCAGGCCAGGTTGGACAGGGTTTGAAACAACCTGGTTTAGTGGAAGGTGTCCCTGCAGGAGTTTCATAACCCTGCTTTTACTTGTGCACGTTCCTTGTTACCTCCCTGATTTAGACCCCTCCAACCTCCTGTTGGAACTCTCGAAATAAACACTTGGAAAACTTTAGGAACACGAGTATGAGTAAATGCAGCTCAGCCTAAAAGGGAGTTGCTCTCTTGTGCCTGCACGAGCAGGGTAAGGCTTAACCCTGGAGCAGCAGCAAGGAAGACAGAAAACTCCATGGAGCACAAGCAGAAGTGGCAGCACCCACCTCAAAAGGCTTTTCCACAAAGTCTGCACCAATTTTTACCTTGGCCACAGCACCCTGCCTCATTAGAGACAGCAATGTTCCCCCAGTAATTTTACACTTCCACTGTATTTCCTTTTGTTATGGCAATCTCTTCGATTCTTAGCATTTGCTTTTCAGAATGTTTTGTATCTTGAATAAAAAATGAAGCAACAACATAAATCAAACTAAAAACACCGTGCACTTTCCCTTTTCAGACACAACTGTCTGTTGTAAGTTTAGTGCTACTGATCTGGTAGTTATTTTAACTGCTGCTTGGCTCCAGCCCTGTTGATATATTGGTTATTTTTATATATGGGAGGCCATTTGTGTGACTGATTTTGCAATTCATGCTGCCTGCTGAAGGACATCCCTCGAAACAGACCTCAGAGTTGTATTCTCAAGATGAAAGCAATTGGACAGAAGTACCTTTCTCAAAAGAGGGACCTCTATTATATTTTTTTCCCCCCCTGAATTGCTTGCCCAAGCCAATTGGTTGGGTGATTGGAAGAAATGAAACAGGGAAGAATTGATGGGATTCACACCTCGGTGTGCAGCATTAAAGCCATTTCTTATCCTTAGCAAATGGGGAATGTTGGATCAAATTCCAGTATATGGCCCAAATACAGTCCAGGGGAGAAAATGATTATGCTTATCATGCCAGCATGGGCTTGGGGCAGGTGAAAACAAGAGCATCCAAAAAAGCACAACCAAATCGCTCAGGGTTGTTATATCAGGTTGCCAGTTGCTCAGGGTCCCTGCCCATGGGAGAGAGATGCTGCAATAACTGTAATTTCACAGATAAGTTGCATTTTAGGGGTCAATATTAAAAAAAAAAAAAAATTCAGGAGCCAGGTAGGAAAATATCAAAGGATAGTAAGAGAAAGAGGCTTTGGTAAGGAGGTTTGTGCAGCTTTGCTGTTCATACCCTCCTAAGATATAAAGATTTGACCAAAAAGCATCCTGACTCAGTGAAACCATAGATTTAGATAAATATAATCTCTACGTTAAGGACCTACAGTTGCAATTCCTCAAGATGCACGTGCAGGTGTGCAAGTGCTTGCCAAAAATCCAGCCATGAACACCCCTGGGGCTTGCACACACTGATGCACTACATATCA
>NW_008239771.1:346631-355151 GCF_000691975.1 Corvus brachyrhynchos
TGTCTCTGTGTGATGCTGAATATTTCTGGCCTTCCTTGGTGAATGTGAGCAAATGAACAGCTGCACTTCATCTGGGAAAAATTTATTGATATTATTACTTATTCTCTAGTGGAAACTCACAGCAGAGGCTTAAGGAAGATCAGAAGATCCCACAGTGAAAGGTTGCAGAGCAATCCCCCATCTGCTGCTCAGTGACTTGGAGATTTCTTGAGTCGGATATAGAGATTACATATTTAAATGACTTTTCTTTTTAACATGAATCTATCCAAACACTTTGGGGTCCTGGTCCCAAAGTGAGCCTCCACATGAAAGGATATCCCCTTTTTCTTAGTTTAAACTTGCCTTTTGTTTTCATCAGATGCTCCTTGGCTGCTTAGAGAGGTCAGAAACCACAGATTGCTCTGCTATCCCAGGTGACACATAAATACTTCTATTTTAATTTCTGTTCAGCTCAGCGACTGCAGTTGTTTCTGTCAGATGTGGACCAAAGTAAACAATCCTGCAACAATTTAGAAGTTACAGTTGTTCTCCAAATTATATAGAAAAACAAAAGAGCCTTGTTTATGCCACCCATCTGGATACACATGGCACAACATCTGCAGCTCCGAGGGAAGGGCATCAGCTCTGAAAGGCACACACACAGTGCCATCCCAAGAAGGCTCTTTTCTGTTGTTTTCTTAATTTTCAAAGAGAGTTGGGTCTATAAAACAAGAGTGGGCTATTCAGATTGAGGGATTTACACTGGGAGGTGACCAAGGAAGGACTGGATGTAGCACTCAGTGCTCTGGGCTGGTGACAAGATGGGGATACGTCACAGGTTGGACTTGATGATCTCAGAGGACTTTTCCAACCTAAATGATCCTGTGATTCTGTGAAAATGCCAGCTCATGTCCATCACAGTGGATTAAACCAAATAACCTGATACTCATCAATTTTGAGTTTTCTTTTGGGAAGAAAAAGAGTGGCTGCTGGCAAAGAGAAAAAATATAGAAAAATCACATAAAGAAACTACATGCAAACTCTACCATCAATTATAAAATCAGCTTCCTCCATTCCCCCCCAAAAAAGCCTCTGTGGGGTGAATATTCAGCATCGGTTTGCACTAAAATAAAGATTGATGTGATTCTCCCAGTTTATCAAATAGCTGGTTTAAGCAAAAGGTATTATAGGGAAGTCACTGTATATTTTTGACACTGTGCCATTTTTGTTCAACTATCTACACTTTCTAAAAAGAATAAAGCATTTTCCTTCAAAATTTCCTTCATGCAAGATTAAGTGACTTTGCATTTTATTATGAAATCAAACAGATGCATGGATTATTCTGCTTTGGGCCAGGGAAGAGAAGACAGGGTGGGCTGGTTCTTACAGGGCATTTCTGACATTTTGCTTGAAAACTGCTGATCACAAAAACTAGACCCAGGTTCCAGGTCTGACATTTGCACATTTTCTCTGGGCAGAACTTGCTTTCTCAGGGTCACACATCACAGCCCCCAGGGCAGGGAGCTCATTTGGAGCAGGCTGAGCCAGATGGGGAAATCTCCTGTGGCAGCTGCAGCAGATGGGAACTCAGGAGAGAGATCCCACAGAGACCGTCCATCTCAAACTTCCCTCACTTGCCAGGAGCTCTGGATTTCTGAGGCCTGACCAGATGGTCTGTAAAGCTTTCAGATACAGCAGCTATAGGGGTTTGAGAAAGAGAGGGGCAGGTTAAAGTTGGTGTGATGGAGATATGTGCATTGCTGTGATATATTCCAGCCCTAAGAGCTCAGCAGGTGCCACAGGAAGCTCTTCAAATTTTAATCCAGGTGCAGAATTAAACTGGTGCATGTGTTAATATCTAACCCAAACTTCACTGAAATAATTTGGCATCCCTGTGTGTTTCCATGTGCTCTGGAGAGTTCATTCCCAGAGCTGCTGCCCAGCTTTACCCTGTTCTCAGAGCAGCAATTCCCTTCCACCTGGGCAAAGCATCCATGTGCCAAAACTCTACCTCTTTTACAGGTACCAGCCATTTATCAGGATATTCAAAGTGCTGACAGTGTTATAAAGAAACAGTAATTGTGGAATAAAAATTTCATAGAAACATAGAATAGTTTGGGTTGGAGGGACCTTAAAGCCCATCCAGTGCCACCCCTGCCATGGCAGGGACACCTTCCACTGTCCCAGGCTGCTCCAAGCCCCGTCCAGCCTGGCCTTGGGCACTGCCAGGGATCCAGGGGCAGCCCCAGCTGCTCTGGGCACCCTGTGCCAGGGCCTGCCCACCCTCCCAGGGAACAATTTCTTCCCAATATCTCATCCATCCCTGCCCTCTGGCACTGGGAAGCCACTCCCCTTGTCCCGTCACTACATTTGCAGTAATTAATTTTTAAGTGGAGAAGTTTTGTATGAAAAGAAAATGAAACACAATAACCACGAGCAAAGAAACAATAGGAAAACCACACACAGAAAAGCACACACACACACAAAAAAATCGAATAAAAATAAAACCAAACAAAACTGAAACAATTCCTTTTTTCTTCCCGAGCTCAGCGCTCCCTCGCAGCCCCGGTGCGCTGGCATTCCCGGCACTGCTCTCTCCTGTCTCTAGAGGGCTGCCTTAAACCACGGAAAAGGCTCCGAATAGCCGAATTTCAGCGCTTTCCTTTTAAACTCCCATCCCAATTTCTGCATCGTCATCAGCAGCGCCTCTGCACGAATTCCTGTCACCAGCCTGGAGCAAACGTCCTTTGCAAGGGGACTCGTCTGCAGCTCTGATCTTTGGGTCGTCCAACGCTGGACAAATGACCCGACCACTGGAGGGTAATATCAAACCTTGGCACTGTGCATTTTGGCTCAAACTAGTGCAAAAGTGCAGGTTTTTTATCTGGCTGGTGTTCATTCCACAGGCACCTCGCTGAGAAGGGTTAAATCAGCAACTCTGAGCAGTTTTAGCAACTTAAATGCAGCTCTGAATGTGTTTGTAATACCCAGAAATCAAGAAAGGTACGCTCAGGAAGAGTTAAAGAACTCTGCTGTAAGTGTGTCCTTGTCCAAAATGATGCTGCACTTTATGCCACTGCATAATAAAACAGAAAACAAATGGATTGCATAAAAGTGCATATTCCATTTTCAAATGTCCCATTTTAAAACTTGAAATGACAGCTTGTATTTTTAATTGCTCTATTTTTTGGAGAGTAGATCTCCTGAGGAATGTAAGTTTCAAGAGTTCAGTGTTTTAAAAAATGGAGTATAAATGAAACTATGTCAATCAGTAAGGGCCTTTACTCCTGAAGCAGTTTGTGTTGAAAACAGTCTTGTTTTGTAAATCTGATGCTCACAAAGAACCTGCTCAGTTTTAAAATGAAACAGAGTCAGCACTTTTTCAATTATGGGGAAAGCGCAGAGGAAGCTTTTTAATAATTTGCACCACGCTCCAGTCTCTAGATCTCAGATTGGTACCTGAGCTGATTCAAAGGGAAAGCAAAACAAACCGTTGGATTTGTGTGGAAAACAAATAATTAGTCCAAACTTTGAAGGCATTCGGAGGGTTCTTTTGAAGTAATAACAGTGTTCAGCAGCAGGGAGGGGGTCAGAGCCCTTGGGCCCCTCAGCTCTGGCTGGCTGCACTCAGGTAAGGTCATGTCTGGGTGTGCCCTGCAGCGTCCAGCTCCATCCCTATTTACACCAGGACCTCCTTCCCTTCAGGAGAGCAGGACTACAGGAAGACACAGATCCCATGGGATCCCAAGCAGGTGTCCCCCCACACCCACAGAGGTGCCACCCACCCCTCCTGCAGCCAAACCCCACAGAGCCACGCTGGCCTCAACTCAAGCAGCCTGGTCGCAGCACAAAGACACCCTACAAGCTTGTGAGTAAGAAAACACCCTCAGAAGTCTTTGGCTCATGGCTGCTTTCAGATTCCTTGAGGATAAACCCCCGTTCCTCTTCTTTGCCCTTCTCCTTTCAACCATGCAGCATATTTGTGTCTCCTGGGTCAAGCATTATCTCTTGGAGCACACTGAATTAACGTCATTTTCTTCCTGTGGGTGCTCCCCAGCCCCACCTGAGCCAAGCCCCTGAGACAGGATTATCCTCAGGGCCTGACTCTCCCCTCATCCCCGTGGGGCCACACTCCAAGGACAGGGGTGAATCTCATCCTGACTCCCCAGCGGTCAGGTTTAATCTCAGTCATGAGGCACAAACAGGACTGTGGAAACCCTTGAAGGACCTTCTTTAGAAAAAAAAGGCAATGCTTGAATAATAAATTCACACATGCGAGGTAAGTATTTTATACAACAGAGATGCAAACAGATTAAATTAATTTACAGCTATTGCATTTAGTACATAGCATTTCACCAAGTACCATGGATGGGATGGTTTACAAGGGGTAAAGAGGCTGCAGTTACTAAGCTGCTGTGAAGATTTTAGCAGGAGAATCAAATGCATTTCCTGGCTTAACTGAACATGGGATATGATTTCTCTAAGTACTGTCACAAGTGTTAAAAATGTGATGGGATATATCAGTAAGAAGCATCTTCAAAGAGGATTAAAGGTTCAGATGTTTTTTTCTTTTGTTTGAGGCAATAATATATTGAATTCTTTTGGACTAATTAAACTTGAAACTGATCCAACTTGCTGGGGTTTTTTTCTTCTTCTTTTTGGGTACAATGCTTCTTACAGTTTATAGCTAATAGGCAGGTGAGCAAGATAAGTAGCAGTGAACACCACTTGATGCTGTTACTGCCTAAGGGAGAGATGGGCAGCCAGTTGTAAAGGAAGAGGCTGTTCGACACACATAGGAGATGAACATAATGAATTTTCACCTGAGGAGATAATGCAATGACTTAACCCCCCACAAGAAATAAGACCTTGGTGTTCCAGGAAATTTCTTATTGAGGAAGTGTTTCAGAGATGACAGCAAAGCTTCTTTGTGGCCACCTAAACACTAAAAAGCCTGTAGGTTGCTTTGCTGCTTGGTTGAAATTACAGAATCAGAGCACTTGACTTGCATTCAGGCTTTGCTAATCCCCGTGGAGCTTTATCCCCTGTTTGTCATTAGCTGACTGCATTGACAGCCTCCCCTGCCTGCCCTCCCTAACCAAAACAGCAACAAAAACTCCTTTGCATCAAAGAGAATTCTCTTTCAACTTTGATCACATTTCTCGTGCTGCTCAAGCCTGTTGCTAAGAGAAACTGCGGCGGTGAGGAATGGGCGAGTCATTATTATAATTACTCTGGTTCCCCCCCAGTGAAAAAAAGCCTCTCCCAGCGCTCGGGGAATTATCCAGCAGTGCAGGCTTTAATTGATAGAGTTACTGACAGCCCTGCTGGGTTGGAGCTGCAGGAGAACCCAGCCACAACATCAGCACGTGGGGCAGGAGCTGCTGCCACGCTGGACTGGACCCTCTCTGCCAGCTACAAGGATGTGCACGGCCCTGGCTGCCAGCACTGGGGATTTATGCCATCAGAACACTTCTTGCTGAGAACTCAGGACCAGCATCCTGAGCTGTGCTAAAATATCTGCTGTGCTGGTGCTTCTCAGCCTGACCCACCTGCACAGAGCTGATGGTCAAGGCAGGAGGAGGAAAGGTCTCACTTCATGGAAAAAGTAGGACCCAACTCTTCTGTCAGTCACTTGTTCCACTGGCCCAGCCACATCCCCTGAGAGACATTGTTTGTTAGTCTGGAATCTTTTATAAAATCTAAAATATGTGCTAAAAAGCACTAATAAATACTAAGCAGAGACAATGTGGTGCCTTGTAAAGACACAAGGTAGGCACCTTTACAGCAGGCAGGCATTGGACCAGGCTGTTTGGTTTAGTATGGGATGGGGGGATCTGGAGCACCTCCAATGTAGTTCTGCACATTGCTTCTGCCACTTCAGAAATGTTACTTAGTGTCTTTATTGAGTTTAGTTCTAAAGGAAAAAGAATGAGATATATGCATGCTAAAGCAAGAGGCCTTTTTCTTACCCTCCCAAGCATGTAAGGAAAACTGCAGCATGTACCCTATCATCTGCTGGAGGTGTCATGAAAAATACAAATACATCAGCTCCTGAGATTGCAATGCAAGAGCTGTGATAAATACATGCAGTGGTGTTGAGAATATCTGCACTCATTTGAACACGTGCTTTCCAAAGTGCCTCTGTATTTCAGAAAGGTGCTTGCTCTGAAGTAGCAGCGCTAAATAGAAGTGTTTTAATTTTTCAGGCCGTACAAATAGAGTGATTTATCTTTCAGGTGAAAGGAAGAGGGGAAAGGATTATCTTCTTCACCCCCTGTGTAGAAGGTATCCCAACAGGCTCCAGGTGACACGACGTTTACATGGATCACTGCTTAGTCATTCATCCAGCATGGCTGGAAAATGTCAAGTGCAGGGCAAACACCTGCATATGTGGAGACAGAGGGAGTTGCACTTTGTATTTAAGGCCTCTAAAGGAGCAGAAGGAAAGGGTAAAACTGAAATTATTTTCACGAACACAGCGGATCTTCAACATAAAAAGGGAAAGGAACATTGAGGAAATGTCCTCGAATTGCAACAGGGGACGTTTAGATTAGATATGAGGTAAAATATCTTCACAACAAGTATTGCCAAGCATTGGAACAGGTTTTTCAGGGAAGTGGAGCCATCATTCCTGGAAGTGTTCAAGAGAGGTGTGGATACGGCACTTGAGCACAAGGTTTGGTGGTGAACATGGTGGTGGTGCTGCTGGCGGACTCGATGATCTCAGAGGTCTTTCCCAGCCTTAACTTTCTATGATTCTATGATTTATTAATGTGGAATTCCATCCTCAAATATTAAGGAATGCCAGGGAAATTTTTTCAGATGGCATCCACAGAGCAGTGTCTGCAGTACCCACCTTGGTTTGGGTTTTTTCAAATCTGAGGCTGGGGGAATGGCAGGGAGGAGGAGAAGCAGCATCCTGCCCCGGGGAACAAAAATCAGGGATTTTTTTTTTGATGCTGTGATTTTTTAATTTTTATTTTCTTGAATGTGCAGAGAAACTCCTGTGCTTTCCTTCCTTGGGTCTTCCAAACCTTTTGGAAATGCTGTTTGAGAACTTCCTTTCCTGTCTGGGAGCAGTGATGGGAGCAAGGGAGCTGCAGCTGAGCAGCTTGAGAACTTCCTTTCCTGTCTGGGAAATGCTCCCAGTGATGGGAGCAAGGGAGCTGCAGCTGAGCAGAGTGTGCACACACAGACAGAATGGGCTTGAGCCAGTTCCCTCTGCCTGCCATCAGTCAGAGCCTGAGACATTAAACTCTATCCCCAGCTAAAAATGCCTTCTCTTTCCTCTGAAAGAGAAAGGTTGGCAGCCTTGTAGAACTGGTTGGCTTGGAGATCCTTTAAAATATACTTTACAGAAATGCTTTAGCTCTACAGCACTCTACAGAGTCAAAGAACAGGGCAGGGAAGACTGGAAGTTTGAACCCAGCCATTTTCTGGGAGTTACAGCTATTGATTACAATTGCATTGACTGCCAGACCATTTAATCTAATGAAATTCTTCTTGAGTGACACTACTGCAATTGAGATGAAAGTGTGGCCAACTTGGAAGGAAAATTTAGAAATGTTGGAAGAGGCAGTAGTTGGATTTCAGGGCACAAATGGGTGTGTTAGCACACGTTAGACACTGACTGTGTTGAGCTCAGCTGTACTCCTGTAGAAATTCTGCTATTTCACTAATGCAGGAGAAGAATAGAGCAGTAGTTTTCTTACTATTTCTATGACTGAATTCCCATACAATGAATCTATAAAATGATTAGATCCTAAAGCTGAGTCAAAGCCAAATTAGTTATTGAGAGGCAAATATAGCTCTCAAAATCTCTTAACAGATAATTCTGTTACTTGCGGCTTAATATGAAGAGGGAGAGTTAATTATTTATACCATGCATGAGGTTCACTAAATGAGAGCTGCAAGATGAGATGGAGTCATAAATTAATGCTTTGTAAAAATTGTTCTTTACTCAAAGCCAAAAGGAAAGGTATTTGTGGGATGGAGCAGGGGTAGGCATCACTGAAACCCAGCAGGTCAAACTCCTGGAGAGCCTCCCATCACTCAGGGCTACTTATGGAAAGGGGCTGTGCTATGTTCTGGGTTTCCCCATGCCCTTGTCTCACCCTAAATACATCACCATGTCTGGGTTTTGTCTCAATTCCCAACAAAATTTTCGGAGTTTGAGTTTGGCTGCTGAAAGAACTCTGCATGTGTGAAGACATTGGTCTGTCATGTCTGGTCCTGACACAAACCCAGAATCACTGTATTAGTTCTGTGGTTTTATTCTTAAATTAACCTTGTCACTTCTTAACTCATTTTTATCTGCCAGTAGACCCCAAAAAGAGAGAAAGTACTTGTTTCCATGAGATTTTATTTATGTTACCTTCTCAAATGAGATAATTTTGATTAATTGCTTCAGCTAGCAAGTCTTCAGACATAGCTTTAGAGAAGGAACCTTTCTAGTCAGGAAAAAGGGGCAAGAGAGAACACACAAAATGGTTTGGGTTGGAAGGGACCCTGAAGTCCATCTTGTTCCAACCCCCTGCC
>NW_008239771.1:355176-359913 GCF_000691975.1 Corvus brachyrhynchos
GCCATGAGCAGGAAGCCCTTGCAGTAGACCAGGCTGCTCATGACTGTCCTCTGACAGCCCTCCCTTTTAAATTATGCTGTAATATTTCCCTGCATTTCCCAGTGAAGGATCTGTTTAGAAGAGGCTGAAGATCTGCTATGGAACTGAGGGCTGCTGCCCTCGCCATGCTCCCCTTGAGCTCTGGGAAACACCTGCAAACTCCTTCCCTGCAGCCACAGCTTCGACTTCTTCCTCTATTACTTCTCAAATTTATTTTGTCTTCTTCCCTATTTAAACCCTGAAATTCTGTCCCAGCCATCTTTTGTAACTGCAGCCACCAGATCTTCCTTTGAAGCTCTTGGGTTACCCGTTGCCTCTGCTGCTCAGACCTTCAACCACTTCACACTTTTGTTGCAGCACTTAATTGTAAGTGTTAATTGATGGACTACAACTGACGTGAGCCAGACAAAAGAATTCAGGTAACTGCTGGCTCCTCTCCTCTCACTTTACATGCAAACAGTGCCTGAGCTCTGGGAGACTCAGAGGTGAATGACTGATGGGGAAGGGGCACCTACCTTGGCATCCGAGCTCAGGCAGGAAACACAGGGAAGTAAATCAGGGATGACCAACCCTTTTAATAAATTGCAGACAAAAATCCCCTTGGCCAGTGAAAGGTTAAATAACAGGCATACGTGAGTCGCTCCATCTCCTGCCCTCTCCCCCTTCCCCACACTGCAAGTTTAATAAGCCAAAATCAAAACCATCTAGGCCTGGAGCTTTGTAAGATTTAAGACTTTAAAATGTGAAGCACCTCATTATACGTGCCTATTTTCAATAAAAAGGGGAGATAACTGGTGTCACGTCAATGTCTTATCAGTGATATTTGTTTGACTTCTATTTCGAAAGTGCACTGCTTGCTTTTTCTGGTGCTGGAATCAAACTCTTCTGAATTGTACAGTATAAGAAGAGATATCAGTTTTCACCTAAGAACTTTCAAAAGGAGACCAGTCTGTGCCTCCCTCTGCAGAAATAAAGAACTATTGTACAGTAGAGAGTATAACACTTGCAACATGGCCAATTGACTTCCTTCCTATTAATCAACTACTCTGTTTACCTTCTTATACAAACCATTTCAAAACCATTAAAACTAAGAGGATTAGCATCACATTTCTGGCAAAAAGCACCTTAATTTCAGCAAATGCTACTTTCACTCTCTGAGGAGATTTTTTTGGAAAAAAAAACCTTGAAAGAATTGGATTCTTTATTGTGGCAAATTCACTGAAACAGGAATAAATTATATCTCCTGTGTAAAAAAAGGTGGAGGGAGGGGGGTAAAAAGAGGGCTAGAGGCGTACAATTCTCTCAATCCAGTGAGAGAGAACTGCAAAAGAATTAAATTACCAAGAATGAAAAATTTCAAAGCAATCCTGAAACATGAGTTAAGTCCTGACAATTTGAATCAATTGTTCTGTCCTGGCCGTGTACGAGCAGGTCCTACTTTTGTAGCCTTGATTTCGGAAACAGTTGGGGATGGTTCACTTGTTCTGCAAATAATACTGCAGCTGAAAGTTCAAGGCCCAAATTCCCATCTTCCTATGCTCTGGGAATTTGTCTGGCACAGACAAGGAGGTGCCATTTATGCCAAGTTCATTTTATTTAGCTTCTAGTCTTGACTGTAAAAGTTTTGCGTGGAATTAAATGGAGGAAAAATATTGTTCCAAATAAATTCTCATCTCCTGAACACCACGCAGCATCAGTTTAAATGTTTGCAGCCATGCATTTTACTTTGTTAAATGGGAGATTTAAGAGATGTAACAGCAAAAACACACCGGAGAAACAAAATGAATCATAAAAGCACATTAAGCTGATATAGAGAAACATAACACCTAAAGGGCACAAACACAAAAACACAAGAAAGTTATATATAAGTGAATATAACAGGAAAATTTACCTCTGAAAGGGAGAAAATTAGAAGAGAATTTAAATATTTACAGAACTTGTCATAGAGCATGGAAGGAGAGTACCAAGTGAAGTCTTAATCCAATAAATCCTATTAAAGACCAAAAATTCCAAGGATGCTGCAGACACCTCCACGCACAACAAGTAGGAATCCCTGCAGAAACATCATCAAGAGACACTTTAGGATGTCCCAGAATGGCAAAAAGGACACACCAGGGTAGATTCAGGGGTCTAAATTGTGTGTGCAAAGATACCAGAGACTGTGCATATTAGATTGTTTTTACGTTCCTTCCCTAATATTTTCTAGCAACAAAGTTACTATTTGCTCATTAAATGTCCAAAGTAACACCTAAAATCCCTCTTGTAAATAAAAATTCTGATTTAGGGCCCTTTAGCTAAATCATGCCACTATTTTCTCAATCCCATTACTAAATTCTACATTTCTGCCATTTGTTCCTAGTACAGAGAAATAGCTTTTTCCCCCATTTTCATTCTGTAATCTGAGCACAGAAGAGAGTGGGAGACACTATTTTGCCTTCTTCATGGCATCTCTGAAAAAAGTAGATTGGTGAATGGAGGGAAGAATCCACAGAAATTTTTTTTTTATTACTACAGAGCATTAAAATTATTTTTAAAGCAACACATTTTTTCAGGAGTTGACAACAAAGTTTTAAAATAAATGTTTCCATTTTGGCCATTTTTTTTTTTCAGCTAGCTCTCCTTAACTCATGCTCAGAAATAAGACAACAGTGACTCCAAAGGGAAGTTGCAGCTCGATGATAGAGGACACCAGTTAAAATTCCACTGAATTTCAAAGCCTGTCCCTCTGGTTATATCCCAGTGATCCATCCAGTGCAGCTCGAACAGTTAATATATGGGTATTGCTCTGAGATTGCTGGTTTGGGATCAGGCTTTTTAAGGCACATAATTTTTCAGGCAGACCTTGATGATCAGTCTCTGGGGCCTGATGCTGATGGCCCCTTCCCTCTGACAAGATAAATGGTCCTTTATAACTCTTGTCATAACGTTCAGCTGGCATCAGGAAATTAAGATAAAACTTTTTTGCTGGCATTGCACTGTTATAGGACAGTGCAATGTCAGGACTAAACTCACTGCTGGAAAAAGTCTGACTTTGCCAGGGATTTTGTTTTGGGCACAAACCTCACCAAATGGGAGCTTGGAGGAACAATGTTGCATCTTAGGGAAAAGCATTAAAAATGAACTGCTCATCTCCTGTTGCTTCAAAAAAGTTCAACCTCACAGGCTTGTTGATCAAAAAAAAATTATATCTAAACATAGAGTCTTTATTCCAATTTACTCTGAAGAGTTTGAATAAAGTGAAAAAGTTCCATGCTGGAATTCCTTCATTAAAAAAAGTCTTAGAAAATTAACTGTCTATCTCTGCTAGAGAAAAGCTTCTGATAACACATGGGTTTGGTTCATAGAACCATAAAAGGACCTCTAAAGGTCATCTAGTCCAACCCTGGTTATTGTCAGAAAGCTGTCCTGAGCAGTGATGCACAAAACTCTCACATAGAGGGCATGGAAATAACGTTTTCCCACCAAGAAGGTTTCTTCTCATCACCAGGTTGCAGCAAACAGTTCTTGAATATTGTTTTTCCATTGCAATGAGAGCTATAGAAATTCTAGAAATACAAGTGAAGAAAATAATTGTACACTCAGGAGGACAACAAGCAAAAAACAAATACTGCAGTGGTCTAGGCAGTGATCCATGGCTCCTGTCCATCCTGTAGCTTTCCTCTGGTATAAAAATACTGAGGATTTTACAAGCAACATCTTCCCAAATCATCTTCTTTCCCAAGTCCTAAATTTCTTGACAGCTTTTCAGACACACAAATTTAAGCAAGAGTTTCTCCTTTTTGCATAACCACAAGAAAAAAGGGCAGTTTCGGGGTCATCTGTCCCACGGGCCTTTTCATTGGTGTATCTAGTTTTCTTCTACAACAAAAGATAAGCTCCAGTCACACAAAGGTGGGCTGCATCTGGGGACAATACAGATAATGCTGCCTGAACTGAGGGCTGAGCCCTGATAAAGAGAATTATAGAGTGGCCTGGGTTGGAAGAGAGACCATAAAGCCCATCCAGTGCCACCCCTGCCATGGGCAGGGACACCTTCCACTGTCCCAGGCTGCTCCAAGCCCTGTCCAACCTGGCCTTGGGCACTTCCAGGGATCCAGGGGCAGCCACAGCTGCTCTGGGCACCCTGTGCCAGGGCCTTCCCACCCTCCCAGGGAAGAGCCACCTCCCTCCCCTGCTGCCCACGGTGCTTTGGATGGACCTGGCTGAGCTGCTGTGAGACCCCACCACCAAAGCCTTTCTCCTTCCAGGTTAACCCACGACAGCAGGAGCTGCCTTTGGAGTCCACTCTGCCTTTGGCATTGCAAGGTGTTTACAGCAAGGCTGCAAGGCGGATAAGAAGGAATAAACAAGCCCAGCTTAAACCCTTGTTTTTGTCAGAGGAGTTAAAGGCCATTAAGCTCAGTCTTTTAAGCTGGCTAAGAGAAAGCCACGGTAGATCCTGTGAGATATACTGTGTATTAAAAGGTTCCTGATTTTTTCAAAATGATAACCTGCTGAAGGAAACAATGTCCTCTGCCACAGTACCTGCTTGTCTAATTGCAAACCATGCAACCTTATCCCTCCAGAGATTTACAGATAAAAAACCCCACTGTCATCACCTCCACCCGCCCTGTCTCCGCTCTCTCTGTACAGCAGGTAAGACAAGAAACAGGGACTGGAGGATTTAAATAGAGGGAGTACATTTGAGAAACAGGAGAA
>NW_008239771.1:359983-468287 GCF_000691975.1 Corvus brachyrhynchos
TAAAATAAATAACAAATGTTGCTCTGGAGGAACACAGTAGCCCTGAGTACTTCAATTAAAGCAATCGATGAAAGTGCCCATATGGGTAAAATTTTGAAAGTGATTTATTTAAAAAAATTAGTAATAAGCAAGGTCCAAAAGTCAATGTTTCCCTGGCAGTTTGGATGACAGAGTTTAACAGTGTGAGGAGGAGGACCAGAGTAACCATGGGCAAGAGCTCTTCTGTTTTTACATTTCTCCTGACACTGCAAGGGGTTATTTTGATCCCTAAAGAGGCTGAGTCAAACCCTGTCCTGGTGCTGATGCTTCTTTGTGCAAAGCAGATGTAGGGAGTGAACTGCTGAGCTGTGCAGCGTCCCTGTAGGGAATGCAAACCTCAGAAAAGGGTCTGAAAATGATGTCCACTAGTGGTGGAGTTGTGACCCCATGGGAAGCCCGCACTGGAGCAGTCTGTTCCTAAAGGACTGACCCTACAGAAGAGACCCACAGTGGAGCAGTTAATAAAGAACTTCCCATGAAAAGATGCACAGTGGAGAAGTCCATGGAGAACTGTTTTCCATGGGAGAGACCCCACAATGCAGCAGGGGAGGAGTGTGAATAGCCCTGCCCCGAGGAGGAAGAAGCAGCAGAGACAAGAAGTGATGAACTGCCCACAGCCCCCACTCCCTGTTCCCCTGAGCCACTGAGGGTGAGGAGGTAGAGAAATCAGCAGTGCAGTTGAGCTCAGGAAGAAGGGAGGGAATGGGAGAAGGTGTTTTTAAGAGTTGGTTTTATTTCTCATTACCCTACTCTGATCTGATTGGTAATAAATTAATTTCTCCAAGCGGAGTCTTGGGGAATGTTTTTCCCATGACAATAATTGGTGAATGATGTTTTCCTGTCCTTATTTTGACCCATGAGCCTCTCATTATGTTTTTTCTCCCCTGTCTAGCTGAGGAGGGGAGTGATGGAGCAGCTTTGGTGGGAACCTGGTGTCCAGCCAGGGTCAGCCCATCCCATGAGCACAGATTGCTCTGCCTCCCCTCCCTCCTGGCCCTGCACCATCAGGGCAGTTTTACATCCATTCCCTGCTGTCAGAATAAGGATGCAGGAGCTGTAATAGGGGGTGAAGATCTTGCAGTCTCATGAAAGAGTGCATTAATTGAGCAAATTTTTACGGATGTGAAAGTCTAAATTACTTTTCTGCCTCTAGGCTTTCTGCACAGGATTGTATATTCAGGTGAACGAAATATATGAGTTAGGCTGGGTGAACATTTAGCAAAACTAAAATCTTTAGCTAAATTTGCCACCCCTGACCTCTACACACATTTATTTGGTCTCGTTTTAGAAAGCCATCACTTTGCTGGGCCTAGCATCAGGTTAGGATGAGAGAAGGTGGAGAAAACTGGACAAGGGGAAAAAGATGGATTTTTTTCCTGCTGCTTCTTGCTCTCTTCCCCCTTCTTGTAAAATCCTTTTTCTTGGGTGATGAGCAAGGCAATCGAGGACTTGGCAGGGTTGGGTAAATATATTTTCCTAGGAATCAGCTCAAGCACAGACCCTGAGGAAGATATTTCCAGACACAGGCAGTGGGAAGGTGTCTAACAGGGTTATGGTTTAGTGGTGGACCTGCCAGTGCTGGATTAATGGTTGGACTTGATGATCTTAGAGGTTTTCTCTGACCTTAATTATTCTGGGCTTCTATGGTATGTGACTTCACACTACTCAGTTCATCCCTTTTTCCTCTCTCTTCTCAGTTCTTTAAAAATGTAGTGTGAGACTGAGGATTTCTGTGGCCCTGGGACTGCAACAAGTGTGGTCCTGACCCCAGACATACAAATAACAACACACAACTTATGAGCATTTCTTCTTTAGTTTTGTCTGGGAAATAAACCCACCTAATTCTTAAAGCTTTATCAGCTCATTTCAGCTTTCTCCATATCCCAAAGAAATCATTCTCAGCACCCTGTAGGTGCTACCCTGGCAGAAAAAAAAACGAGACATCTGATCTGACTCAATTTTCTGGAGGAAAAAAGATTAAATATAGACAATTTCTCAGTGTGTTGCGCAAGAAGGTACAAATCCTATCCAAGCCCTGACTTCCCAGGCAAAAGGCTTGGAGGCTGAGCTACTAACATTTGTAGATGTGCACCTCCCTTGTTATCTCACAGCCAGGCTCTCACAGTCTATTTAGTATCATTGGAGAGATCACTGAGATGAAAATAATGACAAAAAATACTGTGACAAGATAAAGTACAGTGCTATAAAAATTCTCTACAGTGCTATAAAAATTAGATTCTTAGCAGAAAAGAGAATGAAGAGGTAATTTAGTAAAAGTGATGGATGAACCTCAGAAGGTTCAGAATTTTAGTTCAGTGCAGTTGCTTATTCAAACCTGGGAAATTCAGGAGAATTGTCACCCACCGTGACAGCCAGTCCCCTCTGGTTCTCACCACCTTAAAGCTGGCAAAAAGAACACAAGAAACAAGAGGTGATTACAGTCTTTAATCTATCTGGATTCCTGGTGGTAATTAATCAACTCTTATTTGACCTAAGCTGGTTCTCATTTTTCCTGCAGTACATAGATTTCCATCAGGGCAAATGGAGCCAGGTGCTGCAACGTGTGGCAGGACTTGCACAGCATCTATGATGGGCAAAATATAATTTTCTGTCTGTGTCTCATTTTATACAAAGCTCTAATCATGTAGTTTATATGATTAAAAAACCCCTTTTTGACAGGTTAGCAGGTTAGTAGCTAAAACAGAATACTTTGGTAGTGATATGATTGTCTGGCATTGGTAGATAAAAGCAATTTCCTTTGATCCTCACAGTGCTAAGAACTTTATAACTGGGGAAAACACTTTATAACTGGGGAAAAATTGATCCTAGAGAAATGGCATAATGAGCCATGGTCAACATAAGAATGGATGTTACAAGCAGGAATAAACCTCAGATCTACCAAACCCAGGATTTCATTTCCAAAAGGGATGCTGCACCTATTTTATTGCAGGATGGGGAATGTTTCCAACATGTGACCCTTTTTTCCCCAGGCACTTTGTATCAGCAGAAGAGTTTGGGGTGCAGACCTTGGAGCCACACAAGCCCTCACATCAATTGGCTGAACTACCCATGCCAAAAGTTACACAAATGCTGTGAAATAAAACTGCTTCAATACTTCACTGAGCTTTTGCCTGACTGAGGACTTTTGCCTCTAAGCAACTAAAACTTGACATTTATCTCCACAAGGCCAAATTTCCAGTGATACTGTTGCTCAGAATTTCTTAATACCTTAAAAAATATATAGATATATGCAGCTGTATATTTATATATCTGTAGAGATAATCAGTCTGGTCACGTGGAAACCTGTTGACTTGGGTATTTCTTGTACTCACCTGGCCACTGAGAGGCTTTACAGCTTTACAGTGAAGGGAAAAGGTGGGTTTTGTTTAGATATTGCATGTAACAGATGTGAAGCTGCAGAGCTGAACCCCAAACCACAACACTCTTCACATAGGATGGTTGACGTTTACTGTGAGGACCCGGCAGCACCCGTGAAAAGCCTTTTTTCCTTTAGGTAAACACTTTGTGCTCTGCCCAGCCAGCTGAACATGCTAAATAATATCTTCCTGTTTCTCAGAGAATCATTAAACCATGACTGGAGTGAGTTTTATTTGCTATGGTCTTTAAAACACAACCCTTGATAGTTCTCATTAACTGTATTTTGGTTTACCACGACTGAAGAGCCATTGTGTACGTTACTCACTGCTGGATGTGCAGTGAGATTATCATTTTTTGAAGCAGATTAGCCAAGAACAGGGGGTGTCAGTGGCCTTGCCTCTCTCCATCCTGGGATTTGGCTCAGTAGAGGAGATATTCAAGCCAGCTCTCCTCACCCCACCTCCTCACTGCCCCTTCAGAGAATGTTCTCTCCTTTTGTCATTTCCCCTCACACTTTTCTGATTGGACACATTATTTATGGGCTGTGATCTACTGTATTTTTGAATTGATTTTGTGTTCAGCTCTTGTAAAGCATTTTTGTGGACCAGTACCTCAGGGGGATATATTTTTTTTTTTCTTTACAGATGTTCTGACTTACGTTTTCCTCCCTGAGTTTCCTATTCTTTGCCTCTTGTTTTCATATTTGTTCCATAGTGGAGTGGAACATTCAGCTAATCTCCTCAGGAAATAAAACCTCATTAGAAAATGGTAAGAACTAAAGTGCATTTATTTTAATGAGACAATTACATTAATTTGCTTATGACTAGTAATAAAGAATGAGAAAACCTTTTCATTTTATGCTTCTCCTCTTTTTTTTTTCCTCTCTTTGGTCCCACTGGCCTGCAGTTTCATTCCAAAGCCCCCTGCCAAGAGCTCGCAGGATTTCTGTGGACATGCTGCTGGTAACCACCAGGAAGGTGGAGAATGATGGTTCTCCATCTGCACTTCCACTGTTCTCCCCAGGGAAAAACTCCCATGCCAAAGAGGTGGGGGTGAGTTGGATGGTGATATAAGGTCCCACTGATGACAAATAATGCAAGTGACAGCAATTGTAGGACCTATAATGTAAAAATCAAATGGCACAACATGTTTGAGAGATGGTCTTGATCCATTTCTGGTGGTCAGAACTGCCACTGGCCTGTTACTCGCAAGCTGGCAAGCATTTTTTAAGGGATTTAGGCAAACAGATAGGGATTTCAGCTGTTTATGGAGCCAGAAAACAGAATTATGCTTCAGGAAACTCACAATCTGCTTTAAGAAACACGAGCACAGAAGCAACAGGAGGAGAGGCTGCTTCTGCAGTGCTGTTGCAGCACCAGCATCAGTTCCGCCTCACCCCTTGCATGTCTCATTGAAAGCATTATTAAAGACAATCAAACAGTACGCTTTGCATTCAAACTGTACATTTTGCTCTAGCCAAGAGGCAAAATCTCAGAGATTTGCTGTTAATGCCTTTAATTAATAAGGAATGGCGATGGTAAGTGGCCCATTCAGGATGAAGGTGGGTTACTGCTGTCCCTGCCTCATCACAAGGACTTCTGGAAGGTGCTGGCTGCTCCACTGCTTGTCAGGGAGCACAAACGAAGATGTGGAAAGTAAAAGAAAGAAAGGTGTAGACAGCCTTGTAGAAGGATCAAATATCTGAGAAGCAGAATTTACACACATCCTGATGCTCTCACACACAAGCTTGTGTGTGAACCTCTCTGCATGGTTATTTTTCTCTGATCTTGGTTCTGCCTGACTCAGAGCTGCCCGGGGTGACTCTCCACAGCTCCACATAGGCTTGGGCCTATGCAGACAAAAATAGAAACAGCAAATTTCTAGGTCACTTCTCTTTGGGTGCCTCAAGACTCTTTTGGATCCTTTATTACAGCCACAAACAGACCTGACAGGTCTGTGACTCATGTAGGAGCTGACTTCTGGGGCTGGGCTGGCTGCTGCAATCCTTCTCTTCAGAGGCAAGCCCCGCAGCCTCATCCATGAGGATGATGGAGCTGATGTTGCAAAGCCTTTCTGCTCTTGTCCATCTGAAGATGAAGATCAGCAGTTAATCTGGACAGACAACGTGGATTTTGTTATTCTTGTGGCTGCATGTTGCTGTTTCGGAGGGGGCAGCTCTGTACCAGCCTTGGAGTTGTGTATCAACTGCTCAGGTTTGGCCTGGGTGCACAGCAGGCGCTGAGAACAGAGGCCACACTCTTTATCCCAGGATTTTTATCATTTTATCAGGTCCTATCCTTTCATGCAGGATGAAAACAATAGCTTCAGCTGCTTTCTACCTGAGCACTGGAGGAGTTCAAGCTGATACTCACATCAAAGCACTCGGCATATTTATCATTCCTGATTCCATAATAAGCAGCGGCGTCTGACAGATGCACAAAAGCACCACAGTTTCCACTTGGACCTTACAATGGCAGCAGTGACTTCAAACTAGGATTAAAGACTCGCTCAGGAAATGCTGAGCATTTTCCTTGCTGAATAATTACAATCTCCTCACAACTCGGATTGCTGGCAGTGCCACGCTGCACCCGGAGCTTGGGAGCACAGGGGATGCTTTGGGAGCTGCTGCTGTTGCTGCAGCAGAGCTCAGGTTGGCTTTAGTGGGAACAGGAATACACCTATAATTCTTCTCCAGCACTTTATCAGGTGACACATAATCAGTTTGGTTTAGAATTTTTCAGACATGATAAAGATGTATTTCCTTGCGGGCCTGCCCCACTCTTATTCTGAGGAATAAGTCACTTTCTTCATTTACCAGAAAGCAAATCTTGCTCTGCAGTTAAAGTTTAAGAGAAAAAAACATTCCATAAATAAAGAAAAAAAAAGAAATTTGAGTTCATCTATTGGGGTGCAATTCCTCTATAGTTTGTCTCAGGAATAATTTGGATCGGTGACAGCCCCAAAAGTAAGGAAGTGAGAATATGGAACAACTTGACATTATTCAATACAGGGAAAAAACTGTTAGAAGAAAACTACTCAGCTTGCTGAGAGAGACACCTAATCACCCTTGCAAGTGTGTCAGCTGCCATTATTTTTTTTTCTTACCATTTTTGAACCATCACATAAATTTTTAATTGAATGCACTGCCTTATGCTATATGAGAAATCAAGAGCATTGGCCATAAAACTCCAAACACAGCCAGTAACAAGAAAATTCAAAGCTTACTGAGAAATTGCAATTCCATTATGGAAGATTTGCATGTAGGCAAAGACATTATATGTCTTACTCAGAGTAACAGAGTATAGGCACATACTGATTTTAAAAGACAATTAAAACCACTTTAATTAGCTTTAACTAAGGGGGTTTTTTGTGGTTTTAGTTAGCAATAATCTCATTTTGTCTTATCAGATTTTGGAATAGATGCTTCATAAAGAAACTGGTTTGTTTAAAATATGTTTTTGACGTGATTATGGGAATTGGCTGAAATAAAATACTTGGCAAAATTTAAAGCATCTTTAATAGTGAGCAGTGATCTCTCCACCAGTATGGAGTAGATGCTTGCTTTGGACTGTAGTTTGGAAGCATCTACAAATCAGTAAAATGATAGAATAGAGTCTCTAAATTGATCCTTTTAAGACATAATTTGCATTATGGGCTCATGCCTGGCGAAATTTCTCTCAAACAGTAGCATATCAGCATTAGCATGCTCAATTATAGATCTTCCTACAACACCACAGCTACTATGAGCCCCCAAGGGCTGAAATGGCTCTTTTCCAGAAAGCTGTATATTTTTATGTTTAAATAATCCATAAAGACTGTCCCTGTTGAGAAGTTCAGAAAGACTCTTCTGAATGCTTCATTGCAGGGCTTGGGGCTGTAGGATAGAATGCAAATCCTGGCAGTAGGTCCCTGTTTCAGCTCTGGGTGACCTATTTTGGGCTTCACTTTGACTGCCAGGATGTGGCTGTAACTTACCCCTCATTTTATAACACAGCCTTGTGTCCCCTAGCCCAGCTTTAGCAAAGGACCTGAACTTCCTCAAGGAGCTGTGCCCAGGGAGACCTGGAGATCCAAATGTGCTGGTGCAAGAGCTGGGACAAGCAGTGCCATCCCCAGCAGAGACCAGCTCACACTTCAATGATGATTTGGTGAGTTACTGGTGATGCTCTGCCCTGTGAAAAGTAGGATATTGATAGAAACACTGCTCTGGTTTGGGGCAGGGATGTGACACCTGGACAGTACCTGCATGTAGACAAGAGTTTCCCCACAGAAATATTCCTTTAAAATTAAAGCACGTGCATGCAAAAATCATAGGATTACAGGCTGGTTTGGGTTGGAAGGGACATTAAAGATCATCTTATTCCACCCCCTGCCACTGGCAGGGACCCCTTCCACTGTCCCAGGCTGCTCCAAGCCCCATCCAACCTGGCTTTGGACATTTCCAGGGATGGGGCAGCCACAGCTTCTCTGGGCACCCTGTGCCAGGGCCTCACCACCCTCACAGGGAACAATTTCTTCCTGATATCTCATCCAGCTGTCTTATCTAACTGTCTAATCTATCTATATCCAATTCCCTGGCTGTGGGAAGCCATTCCCTGTGTCCTGTCCCTCCACCCCTTGTCCCAAGTCCCTCTCCAGCTCTCCTGGAGCCCCTTTAGGCCCTGGAAGGGGCTCTGAGGGCTTCCTGGCGCCTTCTCTTCTCCAGCTGAGCACCCCCAGCTCTCCCAGCCTGGCTCCAGAGCAGAGAGGCTCCAGCCCTTGGAACATCTTCATGGTCTCCTCTGAACCACTCCAACATTTCCATGTCCTTCTGATGCTGGAAGCCAAGAGCTGGACACAGCCTTGCAGGAGGGGTCTCACCAGAGCAGAGCAGGGGGGGAGAATCCCCTCCCTCACCCTGCTGGTCCCACTGCTCGTGCTACGGCCCAGGATATGGTACAAAATTAAAATTAAACACATACATTATAAAACTTCTATGAGGCAATGTGTGCCCAAGTGCTTAAAATTAAGCACACACTGAAGTTTTTGCTGGCTTGGGTCATCCTGAGTTTTGCTCAAGGTTAAAGAACAATGTGACCCCAGGATTTCATAGGACCAGCAGCAGTCTCCAATCCTGTGGCCACCCTTTGCCTCCAATATGAGGCAACTGGAAGCAGAGAGTCATCTGCTGCATTTGGTAAATATTCTCTCCAGGTTTGGGGTTTTTCTGATAGGCTCAAACAACAACAGAACTCATCCTGATAGATGCTGCCTGTTTTCTCTTCTATGAGTTCTTCTTAACTTGCTTTAATTTGCCATTCTAAACAATTCTCTATCATGCTTCCAAATTCCAACCTGATATTAAATTATTAAGGAGGTGTTTTTGAAATATCTTATCTTGACATGTATCTCCTGAGCCAAATGACCTCAGGCACTGTTCCTAATTAATTTCTTAAAGGGAAAAAAAAAAAAAAAGAAAAGCTGGCAAGAGGTACCAGCAGTGACCCTTCCCAAAGTCCTCCAGACTGTGCTGGGCTGCTCCCTGCTTGGGGCTGGAGGAGAGGGAGAACAGGGCTGACATTTCCTCGTGGTTTCATCTCCTCCTGCCACCACTCACTGTGCCAGTGGCAGACCATGGATGCTTCCCCCACCTCATGCCAGGAGCAAAGGCAACAGCACCATTCCCAAACACCCACTGGGGCAATAACCAAATGTGAAATTCGAAGCTCCTTTTTTAACATTAAAAGCCACTGAAACAAAGAGTCTTTTTTTTTTTTTAAACTTTTAAACAATATATTCTGAGAGAATGAGAGATTAAGTTTGAGGAGTCACTTCCAATCAGAAAGCCACCATTTAATTACAACACACAGGAAATTACAGAGTGAATGGCCGGGACAGTGATAAGAGACTGACACCGGAGGATGACAGGTACTGAAATCCGACCACTTCATCACAAAGCTACTTATCACAAGAGCCTGTCTGGAAGGCTGACAATCTGATTGTACTGTCAACTCAATTCATAATTAATATATTTATCAAATTAATTACTGAAAAAATCTCACTGGTGCTCGCCATAAAACAGTGGCTAAATTCATTGCCTGTTGGCTTCGTTTACTGCTAATAACTGTGCTGTCAGTTTAATGAGGGCAGTGAGTGGGCCCTGTTTTAGCTGCATGACAGACAAATTGCCCTCTTATATAGAATGATACAGAGAATTTAAGAGAAGAAAAGAAATATGTCATTGTTTGGTGACAGCCACAATCGGAGCCTTGTCTCGGAAACTTAGCATCAGCTCAAACGTACATGAAAGGGAGGTTGGGAATTCCTTTGTCAGCTAAATAAATACTTTATGAAATCCTGACTGATCCCTTCGTCTGAAATGACCTCGCGGCACCGCGTGGAGCTCTCAATAATTCCCTGTTGATTCCAAAGACCTGACAGGAGTTTGTTGTGCGACAGGAGGCAGGAATTCTGCTGCACGCCTGAGCCATGCGAACACAGCGTGGATTCCCGGCTGTCTGGGCAAGCAGGAGACCCCAGGGATGGCAGGGATGGAGCTGGGGGTCTTGTACAGCTGGGTGGTGCATGGAAGGGGCACAATCCAACACTCATGGGCACCATACTGCTATAAATGGGACAGAGAACCTATTGTGCTTAATTAACTGCACATGAGCTAATTGAGGTACCCAGCTCCAGTGAACAGCTAAAAGTTGCTCCATTCCACTGCCAAACAGGACTTTGAAGACAACAGAGGGGTCCATGCCTCCTAAAAGATGCTGCTTCCTTGGGTAGGAAGTGTTGGGGCTCAGCAGCGAAATTTCCAGTTGTTAAATCAGGATTTAAAACTGGTTAAAATGGGATTTCACGCACATCATTCCAATTTGTTCAGCTTAGCTGTGCTGCAATGTAGCAGGGCAAATCCACCAAGAAATGAATATTTAATCACAAAATTCAGAAGAAAGTTAGGGGCATTTTTCTCTAATGGCTATTAAATCATGCTGTCAGTTCTGCACAGTCAGAAAACACAGCTTCATCTGGGATGATCCTCTCTACAGGGTGAAAAAAGGCACCACCATAAAATGTGTACATTTATTCCCTACATCAAAATCCTGTGCCCTGAAAAGCATTTTGTTGACCCAGCAGCTTGATAAAAATTGGGCTTGGGTTTTTTTACTACAGCATATAAGCAGTATTAAACTAAAGACCAGATAATTTAGACAGTGTTTAGCCGGGTTTTAAAGGCCTAGTGTTTCTTGTTTAATGAATAAAATGTGGACAAATGGTAACTCAGTGTAATGCTACTGCACAGAGGTTAAGTGATAAAGTTAATGCTGTGAAAATTCTCTGTAACAAGAACTCACATTAAAATCTATTATGTGTTATAAAGAATGTAAGCAGCCATGATCACTGGGGAAAAAATGTTTGAGGATGGTGAAAAATCCTTGCAGGTTACTATTATACGGGGTATTTTCAAACCTTTTGATTTGCTGCTTGCAAAAGAATTAAGAGTCTTAAACCTAAAGAGAAGGAGCCTCAGATGACTGAAGGGTTATTTTAGAGGTGGGTGGGATTTCAGATTATTTTCTAGCAGTGCCCTAATTCTGTGTGATTGGCTCAAACATAGCAATAAAACAGTGAAAAATAGCTGGCAATGAGAGCAAAAAATAAATATTCAGCATTGCAAGCATGCTCGCTTTGTGTGTGCATGCATAGATATGTACATAAATATATTTTGTCCTGCTGTTATTTTCATGAGTCATCTGCCCATTCTGCAGTACTCCCCTTGCTGTTGTCACCAGCATTTTGTATTTTCTACCTGGCTCCTGCCTTCCTTTGATTCCAGAGTTTACAAGGAGGACCCTGCTCTGAGCACACAACAGCAAAACCACTCGGTTTGAGCTGCGCTGTGACAAATATTACAATATAAAACTCAGACCTGTTCTTTTCCTTTCATCTGGGCCATACCTAGATCCCAGACTGAGATTACCTCTGCTGGCTGCTGGCTGCCCCCCTTCCCACTGCTCAGGTTTTCAATCCCAGCTCTCCATCCCCTGTGTCTCTTCCCCCCCGCCCTGGACATCACCTTGCCCAGCTGCTTCAATGCTCTCCCTTGTGCTTCAGTGCCAGCAGCAGCAGGAGGGCACAAACACAGCCAGTAATTACACAGCTATTCTCTGCTCTGCTTGACAGAAGAAGGATTCCATGCCCCAGCTCCAGGAGCTGCTGGCACCGATGGTTGGGAGCGTGGGGAGCTCCAGCTCTGGGGACACAACCCCAACCCCTTGTCCCTGGCCACCTCTGTCACCTCCAGGACAAGCCTCACCTTGCTGTGGCCACAAAATGAAAATCCCCCTCTTTCCCAGCCTGGGAGCTGATGCTCTGTGTCTTGCTTGGATTAATGTTTGCAAAGCTGTGGGAAGTGCTGCCTGATCTGCAGAAATGGGTGCTTCTCATTTCATTTTAGCCCCTGATTTATCGGGGTAACTGCCCACCCTCTGAATTAATAAAGATAAAAGTGCAATTGTATCAGCACCGGGCAACGCTTGAAAAATAAAAGGAAAGGCTCAGTTTGCAGCATTCATCCCTGAGGGATAAGAGTCTGTCTGCAGCGAATGAACTCGGCTAGAAAGGCTGTCCACAAATAATAAAAGTGATCAACTCCTTAGAGTTATCTTATCCAGTCATCTCCTGTGAAACATTTCGATCAGATATCCCTTACCTGAGTTATTTTATTTGGCATATAGCACTTTAGGCAAGATTTTCAGGAGGCAAATAGGAAATGAGAGTTGGAAAACATTAATTAAATGTGAATACAACAGCTTAATGGGTTTTATCTTCAGATGAACTGGAGATGACTCTTTGTCATTCACTTCTTAAAACTGCAAGCAGAGATAAAGGAAATGTAGCAAGAAAAGGCGACCAGGGAAAAGATGAAAGATTTGGTAGATTGACAAGACCAAAGTAATTTGATTTGTATTCAGGCTGGACCATTTCACAAATTTCACATATTGCTGCTCTATGGCTGCATATCAAAGGCAAGTAAAAGGATACTCGGTTCTTGCACTAGGCACTTTTAAAACTAAAATTATTCTGTTTAAATGCTCTTTTAGAAATAGTTTCTACACTTAGTTGTATGAGGTCCTTTCTTCATACTCAAGGTTTCATCATGCCCCATTGAAATCACCCGCTTTAGTGTTATACTATTGTTAGTTTGGAATTGTTTATTCTGAAATCTTCCAGAAGGCAAAAAGAGTTTTTCTGAAAAGTTCTAATTGGCTGAAAGTAAAGGTCACTAATTTTTCAGAACCAGATCATTCAAAATATATTACATTTAAAATGTACTTTTATTTAATTTTTTTTCTCTTTATAGATCAAGCTGTTCCTGTCACTCCCAGCCAGCTTTTGTAGAGCTCAGTGTCCTGGGGAAAATACTTTACTTGCCAATACTTCCAGAAAATATTTCCACTTTATACAAGCAAACAGTCAAGCAAATACTGATTTTAAGCCATAATGTGTTTTGAAAATGTCAAATAACCTTTTTTTTGGATGTATGTGTACATACAGATGCTCAGTGTTTTTGTGTGGATTTAACATATACTCCTCCCTTTTTCTTTTCCTTGTTTTCATGGAACAGCATCTAATTTTGGAACAGTTGTTTCTGCCTGAGGATTACACCTGGAGATCATCTGAGACCCAGTGATATCCTACATGTTCAGCTTTTTACTCTCTAAACTGGACAAGGCTGAGAAATGCCACAGATTTGTTTTGTTTTCTTTTCTTTTGGTTGTTTTTTTTTCACATTGTCTGCACAAGAGGAAAACACAAATAAATGGAAAGGATTATCAGAGTGTGTTTGCAGGTTACTTGAAATGTTCCTGGAGTGGCAACAATTACTGTCAGTGGTTTTGCATTACTAGCAAAAAAAAAAGGAATTTCAGTCATTTCCGTGTTCAAGATGCCACTTCTTTACAGTGTATTAGAATTTTTGGCACCAAGCTGTGTTCCCAGTGACATCCCAGCCCAGGAGGGCACAGCACATCTCCCCCTCCCGCTGACATCCCAGCCCAGTCCTCCCCAGCTGACGCAGGGACATGCAGTTGGGGACAGTTATCTATAGATGGCAATCTTCTTCTGGGCACAGAGCTGAGGTGAAGCCAGTTCTTCTTCCAGAACAAAAATAAAACGCTTCCATATGCGCATATTTACAAGTAGTGAAAAGAAGTCTTTTATCCTGGGGTAGTACAGGATGCTTTTAACAGGGCTTCAGGCTTGATTTTGGTCCACAGGGGCTGTTTTACCAGTAACTAATCTTATATAACAACAGGAAATTGTTAATGTCTGCTAAACTGCTCATTTATGGTGTCATTTGAAAAGCTGGACTGACTTGGGCAAGGCACTGCTGTTTCCACAAGCGTGGCTGTGTGCCTTTCAACAATGCTGGGCCTCACACTAAAAACCTTTATAAAATATTGCAACATTTTTCCTATTTTTTAGTTGGTATTGATGCAGAAAAAAGTGGTACCATTTCTCTGGAAGGTGTGTGAGGAATTAAAGGCATTCATTCAACCTCCCCTCAGGTTAAACCTCTCCAACAGAGGAGGGAGGGAAGGACACAGAACTCACCCTTCCCCAAAAGAGGAAAGGTTTTGCACTTGTCTCTGGAGGAGAACACCGTGGGATGGATGGAGAGCATCCCTCACCTTCCCCAGAGACTTGAGGAAAGTCTCTGAACACAGGAACCTGTCTACATAAGAGAATTAAGTGTCAATAATGAGAGTGGGGCTCACAGGGGAAAACTTGGTTGCCCCTAAATCCCAAGCATCTTTCCACAGGTGGCTCTCAGGTACCTGAGAAGACATGGAGCCAGCCACTCCAGGTATCCAAAGCTGTTTTTTCATACTGAAATTAATTTTTGTTTCAAAGAATATGGTGCTAATGTGCTTAATAGACACGTCATACACACCTGAAAGAGATTTTGATGCGTGTTTGAGATTGTTATGGCCTTCATTTAGCTCTGGACCTGGGCTAATCCTGATGGATACAAAATCACCAGCACAGAAAATAGCACTAAGCTATTGCTGGAAGTGCTGTTAAATGAACCCCCTTCAGCTGGTAGGGTGGGGATACAAAATACTGATTCATCAAATTATCCAAAAACTGAGTAATTAAATGCACAAAGTATCATAGCATATATGAAGTTCTCACAGAACTGAAAGAGGTTAAAGCTGATAGTGGTAATATTCTCCAAGTACAAAAAAAAAAACCAACACCTTTGGAATGACCCTGCAGGGAATTTTAGACTCATTTAACAGAGACTGAGGAGCTGCTGTGCTGTCTGTTTTGAAACAAGCCCCAGAGTAGCCCATTTATTTAGAATTCACGAGCTAACACTTTCAGAGCCCACTTCTGATAACTTGCAAAATCTAAAACTCCTCATTAAATGCCAGATAAATTGACTGGCCTGAGGGCAGGATGGGTGGATGGGATATGTGAGCATGAGTCCAGTTTCCTGTAATTAATGAGATCTGAATAAGCAGAACCAATCCAGCCTGAGCAAGAAGAAAATTACTGCACCTAGCAAAGTTCAAATAAGAAATATGTGAACTTTGAAGTAGTTGAACACAAATCAAGATGCTGAGTTTTTATAAAAACCTTTATGAGCTCCAAAATCTGATTTACAGTACGTCACTTTTTTTTCCCTGTGGGCTGGCAATTTAATATTAAGAGGATTCTTTCAGGGGCCCCAATTCAGAAGGGTTTTTTAAATGCTTCCTTTTAGTTACATAAATACCTCTACCTCTGTTCAGCAGATATTTAAATACAAACTCTTGCCCCACTCTATTCAGCCAGATGGAAGAATGCATTTCAGTTTAACTCTAAGGTAAAACATTTTTATTTAAAACTCTACTTGAAAAATAAATTTTTTTTTTAGAATTTAAGTGTCTTAATCAAACCTCTGATTTTTTGTACGTTCATAGAAATGTTCAGAAATATTGTACACTGGAGTCAAGAAGTTCTTACAAAGTTCACTGTGATATTTCATCATCCAAAATGCCAAAGAAACATTCCTCTGCTGTACTCCAACCCAAACTATTCCTTGATTCTGCAATCCCCTGGCATAACCCTCATGGGTCTGAAGCATCAGGGCCAAGCTCCAGGTCCAGGCAAGGGAGTAGAATTGTTCTGAAGTAAAAAACTGAGCTCACCCATGAGCTTTCTATTTGCTCTCCTGATGTATTTTCCAGAGTTTTCTACAATGTCTCTCCGTTTAATAAAATTCATTAAAATGTGCATTTGCTGGAAAGAGCACATCAGGAATCCATCCTCTGAAAAAGGAAGATGAGTGGTCTTATGTCATAAAACACCAAAAATAAGGACAGAGGTGTTTCTTGCAACTGTTTGTTAAAATGCTTCAGCTGTTCCAGTGACTTTAGGAACAGCAAATGGAGCTGAAGAAGTTCAGATAGGAACTCTTACATCACCTGGCCTTGTTTTCTTGATCTTTGAAAGAACAGTTGTAGCAAATATCTGTTTCCATAGCAGGAAAGGGGGATTTTTAAAATATCAAGTCAGGAAAACCGTTCAAAATATTGCTTCATTTAGACAGTTGTATGAAACACAACCATTTCAGGTTAAAATACCTGGTGCTTATATGTTTTGTATACTGGTCAAGTTAAATTTCACTTCTTGCCATGCCTTAGTTTTCTTCTTCATACTTAAGCACTGACATAAAGTATAATTGCAGCTCAGAGAAAGTTATGGAGTTGAATAGAGGATTTAAAAGAGCTTTTCTTTTAGAGTTTTTCTTTTAAAGTAGCAATGGAATTCATGTGTTGGAGGAGAGCAGAAGTATTGTCCAAGGCTTTGCTCAGGGGAAAACCCAAAAGTAACCTAAAGACAAATTTAAAGAAATCACGTTTTCTCTGAAAAGCACTTTCTCAGGAGACTATGGTCAACTTCAAGGGTGCCTTTATCAGACATTCCAGGGGGGAAAAACAGGAAGAAGAGCTGCCTGCCCAAGGTAACACAATAGGAGTCTGCAGCAGTCACAGGAGTATCAGTTACCATAAACCAAGCTGTGCAACAAGGAGATTAAGATGTGGATTACCCACCACTTACTATGTGTCATAAAGAAAAGAATAGTTTCAGATGCCAGCTTGACTTAATCTGGTACTGGCGGCCTTTCCTTGAAAGGATTAATGGGCACTTTTTTCTACCTAGGCATTTTTAAAGGGTTTGTCATAATAAAGATTGAGAGCAGCAACAAGTAATGACAGAAACTTCAGCATGAACTATTAAAGGATTTGATAAGGAATTATCCATTTCTGAGTCCAAGCAAATCACCATCAGCTGTATGCCTTGCTTCATTAAGGCAGCATTGTATTCCGATGAAATTCGCTGTGGCGGTGATAGGGGCCCTTCAATCAGGTTCTGTAAACATGAAATCAGCTCCAAATGGGCATTGATTTGGAGTGCAAATCTAAGACGGATTTGTTTCTTTAACAGGGGTTTTAGATGCCATCACCCCTTTTTTTTGGCATTCCTCTATTTTCTTCCAGACTTTCCCTATGACACAATCTTGCCGCAGGTGCAAGAAGCAACTGAACACGCCAAAATTATCTCCTCCTTCCCTTGCCATGTAGTGTTTTAGTTTGCATTTGTGGTACAATTTGAAGGAAGGCCTTTCCTATTCAGAAATTGGAGTGAAAAAAAGGGATATTCAGTGAAATGAAGGAAATTCTCCTGAGAAAAAAGGAATTGCTTAAGAGTGGATGCTACAGATGACATTTACCAGCAGAGACTGGAGAGCACGAGGGCTCTGAGTTTAGGTGAAGGAAAGAGGAGACTGAAGGATACATTCAAAATGTAAGATACCACTCAGAGCAGCTTACTGCAGAGCTGACATCCAGGCAGGCACCTCCAGATACAGATCAGAGCCCTCAGAGAGGTAGGAATACCTGTCCTTTGGGAAATGTTATCCCATTCCCGTGTGTCTTCCTTTTTTAGTGGTTTAGTTGCTTTCTCTTCATAGAATCAAATATTTTCTGTTATTAAATGTTCGTGTCTCCCTCACAGAGTATCAGACTGATCTGCTTAACATGGTCCTGCAACTTTCCAGGTCACATTCCCAGAGACAACAAAATCTAGAAGTGCTGCCTACCCTTTTTATATGTCCATTGTGCTAGAAAGACCCAAAGAATCCCTGCCCCTTCTGGTGCTGGTGATTTCTAACACATCCTATTCCAGCAGAGCAGAAATTCCAGGATTACAATATTACAATCCATGATGATTTATAGATTCTGTTCTTTTATGTGCCTATGGTTCATAGAAATACAGATATGAAAAAATAGAAAATTTTCCAGTTTTGTTGACAAGTCAAAGGACGAAATGGCAAGCAAAATGTTGAATGAAAGCTTTCCTCTGCTTTAAAAACAGCAATAATCACTAAACCTTGTAAATCTTAACAAAAAGCTCGGTTTAGATTAAATTGTGCAAAACATTTGAATGAATCCATAATGTACTTTATGAACATGGATCTGACTTACTATTATAACTTTTATAGATTAAGTTTTTTAAGTTTTCCAGATTTCAAGTGTGCATCACACATTAGTTTTTCCTTTTAAAATCATATAAAATATGTTTAAAGAAATATATTTTTAAACCTACTTTTTGTAACCCACATGCTGCAAGGAGTGGTTTTGCCTGTTAGTTGTGACATTGGATATTTGATTGGCAATTTCTTACTTAGTCCATTTGCATAGCAAAACTGAGAGAAGAATCCAGGCAACATTTAAAGAGCATCAGAAAATATGTGCGGACATACGTCATGTGGATGTATATACATACATTTATATACTCACTACAACATCAGTTCAACAAAGTAGGTGAACTGTTTGTGTGCTGACAACTAAATTTTACCTGATGGGAGATGATGAAGGTGGAGGCAGCTGGAGCAGCTATTGCTGAGCCTGGGAATTTGGTATTGCTAAAGCTAGAATGGTTTTTATACTGTGAGAGATCTGCCACTCATAACCATGTCCCTGTAAGATTAGAAAATGACACAAATAAACACTGGATTTATTTTTTTATCACTTAGGCAGCTGGTTGGATCTTCTCCAGCCCACTTATGATCAAAATTAAAGCCTCCTATTTGGTCAGTTCGTAAATATGCTCTAACCCACTCCACTGCGACCTTTGGAAATGCTAATGTTACCTGGAGCACTCGGGGACATCTGAAGGAGATTTGTTTTCATGGGTTGACTTGCAAAAGAGCTGCCCTTGGTTTTTAGCAGTTTCCCCAATATACACATGCAAACCAGCCCAGATCTCATCACATGTCATTTCAAATGTGCAGTTTTGTCCTTCCATGCTGAGGGGAACAAGCAAAACAACAAGCTCCTATTCAGAGGTAATTCCGAAGGCAGCTCCGCTGTGTCTCGCTGGCTGCTCCCTAACAAGCCTTTCATTCATTGCTGTTCCATGCAGCTGAGCTGTTTCTACCTGAGCCAGTGTTACAGACCTTTAATCAAACAAATGTACAAGGAAGCTCAACTACTTAACTGCCCTGCTTGTTCTGCGGGCTGAGATAGCCAAATGCAACAAAAAGAATTTTATTCCACTCAGGACGAGTACATTTCCTTGCCGTTGTTCCCAACAAAGGGCAGCAGGTACAAATGGCCCCACTATCTGTGTCAGGGAGAAGTGGAGAGCAATTTGTTTCTATTAAACAGGATGGTTCTATGTTTTATTTTGTTGGCTTAGCCTCTCCACAGCCTGTGCCAATCACGGTCTTTAATCTGAACTGCCCTTGACCGTTCCTGCTATGCCACAGAAGAATTCTCTCTTTTTTTCCTTTTTTTTCTTTCCCCCCCCTCCTTCTCGCACAGGTAATTGTGAGAAAGCAAGTGAAAGCCCCAGGGTATTGGATTCAAAACACAATCCTGCCGTTCTCAGAACCGTACAAAGAATAAACTTGAATGCGACATTGAGTCCTCCCCGCCTGCACCTGCTGGAGATCTCCCATCCCCTCCAGTTCATGGTGGGGTCACAGCAGGCTCTGCTCTGCTCTGGTGGCAGCAGAGCTCCTGTGTTTTCAGTTCACAGTGAGATTAGATCGACAAGGTTTGACCCGTCTGGTTTAGTTTTTGTTTGGTGAAGCAAGGAGAGCCGGGCACTCGGTTAAATGCCTACCAAGGCATTCCCCTGGAGAATGCTGCTGGGGTCTGTCAGGGACCATTGGCCTGGTGGCATTTTGAAAGGCTGCAGGTTGGGGATGCTATAATTTAATGTGACCTCAGAGAACGAGACAAAACTTTTCTATCTGTCTATACACTTCCCTGGGTGCTCCCTTCTCAGGGGTCCAAGAGGAAAACCCAGTATAACCTGCCCCATGTGCAAGTTCTGAATTGTGTGGTGTTGTGTTTATTTTTTCTTTTTTTTTCTTTTTGTTTTGTTTTGGGTTTTTTTTGAGGTTCCTTTGGATTTGAAGCATGTCCTGAAAGCACAGCTCAGAGTCATTTCGCTCACTCTGAATTTCACTGCCTCGTTTCCCTCCTTTTACACGAAGAGTTAAAGTTGCCTGGTGTAAAATCAGAGGATCACAAGCTCAAACTGGTTCTTGCTGCACCAGCCTTCTCACATGAAATATTCCCACCAGGATTCATCCTGAATAGTCAGGGCAGAATCCCAAACATTTCATATTTCTGTAAGGTTTTAATACACCAATACAAGCCTCAGTTTTTGAACATCTGCCTACATCTGGAAAGATCCTTTTTTCCTTTTTGTCCAGTTTGGACTTTTCCTGAATATTTTTTCTATTTCTTATTTTACAGCAGCCAAAATGTTGGTTTAGGTCAACACAGAGAAGAAAAGCCATTTTTTATAGTCCTGATGTTGCTACCAGGAATTACATATGCTGATGCCCCTCTAATGATGAACTTTTGGTCCCTTCCAGTCTGAGCCGTTTCAGGATTCTCTGATTCCAATGACATTCCTTTTCTGAATGGAAACCTTGAAAATCCATTAGATGTTCACTAATCTGGTGCACAGAATTTGCAGCTGCATCTACTGCTCTTTCTTAATCATATAGTCTCTGATTGTGAGATAAAAACCAGAGACCCCTGACATAAAATACCGTTTCTGTGGAGGAGGAATAAAAGCTGGAGTTGAGCAAGATTCTTAGCCTTAAAAATACTGCAAAAGGAGATGTCCTAGCTTAAATTTTTTAGGTACAAATTCAGGTTAGTTATAATTTTTTCTGAGTATTTTTATCTACCCCTAAGGCAAGAGATAAATGAAGTGTGATAGTACTTTGGAGAGCTTAGGAACTATTTGTAGTGAATAATTTATTCGACAAATTTTGCCCTTATTTCAGTTCATGAATTATCTGTGAACTGACTGGTACTTTTACGAATTTATTCATAATTCAGAATTATTCCAGAAATGCTTCTGTCCAAACACATTTTGCTGCAGAGTTTGCCTATGAGCAGATTATTGATTTAGCTATTTGTTATCTGCAATGTATTACTTGGAGGGTGAGGGGGAAGAGTCCTTTTCAAAGGCCCAGAAACTCATCCTTAAAGTACATTTCAAAGGTTTCAGGAGAGCTAATCATGCTGTTTGCTGCCTTCCTGGGGTCTGGGTTAATTTCTGTTTATTTTTGTCATAGTTCTTTATTGGTATGTTTGAAATTGACTTAAATAAACTGGCTTTAGGATCTAATTTGTGACTTTAACCAAAACAAACATTAAATTTGTTAAAGAAAAGCAAATATTCTGTCCTGTAGATAAGACAACCTACAACAGAGTAGGTATAGCCCTCTGTCTGGGTATGATTTACATATGATTTAGTTATCTACAAAAGCTTGTTATAATCTCTTCTTAATCTGTAGCAATGTCCATGTATTTGGGCTTGTTTTAAGGAGAAAAATGCATTAAAAGGAAAACAGAAGGAAATTTAGTGCAACTATCCTCCTATAACTTCAACTTAGTTTTCTGTGGTTCTATGCCCTGATTTAATTTGATACAATTAAAATAAAAGCTGCAATCTAAGGCGAGTAAATGAATTTTGTGTCAAGAGTGAAATACAATCTGTTAAAATTGGTTTGAAAATACAATTTTAGGTCTAGTACAGCAAGTCCTGACATTTCAGATTAATCTGTCCTATAACAAAATTAATGACACTCAAAGTTGTTTAAGAATGGCTGTTAACTATACTTACCCTATTCATCACAGGCTCGATCAGTCTAATCCAAGAAGTCACCAGGCTATTAAGTAGAGTACATCAGTTCACTTTAGGACATTTGGATTGGGATTGTTTGAGGGATCAAATGCCTGCTCATAGAAATGAAAGGTAAATAACAAGAGAAATAAATATTGCTGATATTGCTGATATGATGCCTGTAGGTCAGTATGTCAGTGCAGCAGATCTAAAAAACCTGCTGAAAAACATAATTAAGTTAAAAACTAGAGGCACATCTGGGTGGATTTATCTGGGTGATCCAAACTTCTAGGACTTCCCATGGGGCAGCAGATCTCAGGAGTGTGGCTCCTCCTGCTTCACACCTTGGAGCTGCTGCCTCTCCCCTTGCAAAATCCGTGTCACAGTGAGGTTCCCCAGGCTCCTGTCCCACTGCTGTCCTGGAAGGAGAAAAGCTCAGGCTTCATCCTGCACATCTGATGAGAGAGTCAGAGTGCTGTCCTTTGCTCTCTGCTTTGTTCCTCATGTTAGCCTCAAGCCTGCAGTGGTAATTGCAATTTGGGGTCCAAACTGGCCATAAAAAGCTTTGCAAGCAATTAAGGCAGTGCAGAAAGCAGATGGGTTTGGGCTGATTTGCAGAACTCGAGTTGAGAAGAGCCACAGCAGGCATTGTTCTCTCCATTCCACTCTTTTTCCCACTTAAAAGTAAGAATAAAAGAGGATATATTCTGGTTTTATGTAAAGTGAAAATGTTTACCTAAGCCACGATGATTTTGTATGACTTTATTATAGGGGGTTTTTTTTTAAGAAAAAAAGTAAAACTAGAGTTTTTCACTGAAGATGCAGAGCTCACTCTCCTCCTTTGAACAAATATTTAAATCTGCGAGACCAAGATGAAATTTTCCTTCTGCTTCATTGAATTTGAACCCCATTCCCTAACAGAGAAGGACCTGAACTGGGTAGCTCAGTGCATGCCTGAATAATGCTATGCAGAAAAGAACAGCTCCAGTGTTTTGATCAGTGCAGATTCACTGGAACATGTCTATGAAAGGTGGAAGACCATTCAAAGACTAGAATATAAATATTCTCTCCACAGGGAAAGCTAGAGGCAGCTCATCTGCTTTTCCCAGAAGTGCCTTGGGATAAAAAATGATGATGTTTATACTCCACCCATTTAGTGACTCTGTTTCTTGAGAAAAGCCACCCGAACCTGTTAATTGTCATAGATTAATTGTGTAGATTAGTTGAAACTGTTTTCTTCAGAAAGAAGAGTGTTCACTTTACCTGAAGAGACACCCAGTGCCACAGTTCTTATTTTTAATCTAAAGAACTGGCTCGTTGTGAAACACATTCCATTTGGTGATGAAAATGGCACTCATGTTTCATTTGGCTTTGTACCCCTTTTGATCAGCATTACTTGGGTTCATATAAGTTATGGATTCTCTTCTCCTGCTGTTGGGAATGTGGAAAAACTTCCCCAGGATGGCTGAAATCAATGGATTTGACTGTGTCTGAACATGTATTCTGTGCTGAGCACATGCCAGGCTCAGACACCATCTTCCCTCCCCTCCCTCCAGAGTGAGACCATTCCAGGATTTCCCCCTGCAAACTTTCACAGCTCACAAAGCTGAATTGATTCTCCTTTACTTTTGACACCGAAGGTGATCTCCTCTCCTCCAGGATAAAGTGCTACATTTGCTCACCTAATAGCCATACTTTTTGCCCAAATGTTGCCATTAAAAACTCAGCTCTGGCCATTAGGCTCTTCCTAGAGTAAGGCAGAAGAAAATTCAGGACTAAACCTGAGCGGTAATTACCTCACTGAATGTTCATCCACTCACACATTTTTCATCCACTTTAAAATTGCATTCCCCTATACATTTCCTGTATTCTAATGCCTCTCCTGCAGCTTTTAGCTGGAATCACCAGAGTAATCGGTGTCCTTCGTTACAGTCCAGGCAAGACTAAATGCAGAGCTAACACCCTACACTGAAGTGATATGAATCACATCACCACAAAAAGCCTGACATCTGGGTTTACCACATAGGCATGTGGGAATGAAAAATTGCTTTTGATGCCCCTTTTTCTCTGTTATTTTTATTTAAAAAAAAAAAAAAGGGGGGGGGAAAAAAAAAAAAAAGAAAAAAGATGAGGGTATGACCATTACAGAGATTTTCGATTTTCTTTTAAAATCTAGAGGGAAGAAATGCCAGCCTGGTGACTGCCTGTGTCCAACACACAGAAGCAAATGCAAGCTCTCAAAGGGCAAGTGTGAATTTTGATGCTGTGGAAAATGTGGAGAAATTATTACGCCTCATTTCTAAGTGGACAGTGTAATTGCCCTTGGAAGAGCACAGCAATCCAGAGCATGTGGGTATCCAGTGGGGATGTTTTCCTCCTGTTCTAATAAATACAGAATACCAGTATGCATCTCTAATGCAGGAACAAGATGGAGAAACCATGTGGGTGTTACAGGCTCAAATCCATTTTGTGCCATGCCAGGATGCAAGAAAGGAACAGTACAGGGCAAAACCTGCACCACTGAAGGGTTTACTGGCAGGAATTTGTCTTTACAAGCAATAATTGTGATAATTGCCTCCACAGCAAGGAATCTTCCCTTACTGTACTGATTTCTGTCCCCCTCAGGACAAGCAGGACCTCTGATGCTCCCATGATTTTCATGTTCCTGTAAAAGCTTGGGGTTCACCTCTGGACCTAAACACCTTTTATAAACACAAAACAGCCCATAACAAATGGGTATTTGTTTTCACTTCAGAGAATCCATCCATCAACAGTTTTAGGACAATGGCAGTGGCGATTTAAATGGTAGAAAATAAATAAATCCCATTTATTCGTGGCTGAATTTTTCATGGCTGTGTAGGTATTAACTGTATGGAATGTTTCTGTGTCACCTTCTAAAAGAGCATGGAAGTTGGTTTTTAAGAGAATTGTTCTAAGTTACACACACTCCTAAGACACAGAGACTTCAGGATCTTTTATTACCTTTTTAAAGAGAAGAAGCATGGAGATAAATTTATCTGAAAGGCAAGCATGCACCAAAGGAAAGGGCAAACAATAATATTTATTGGCATAGTAAAATCCTATTTTCTGTTAGGCCTGTGTCAAACTAAATAGACATTTACAGGTTGGGTTTTTTAAGATTTTATTTATAATTTAAAAAGAAGTAAACATGATTAACAGTCAAGGCAATTCCTATTGCTTTTCCCACACATAACTTGCAGCCTTATTGACTGCACATGCCAAGCAACATTCAGCATCAAGATTAGAATCCAGCTTCCAGGGGAGCTTCTCAAACTTCCCTAACTGGTGCTCTAGTGCAGAGGTGACATTGAGTTAGGCAAAAGATGAGGACTGTTGTCACATTAAGCAAAACATTCCAATGCAAAAGAAACACCTGATATCAGCTATTGGTGCCAGTCGTCATCAGGGCATCTCTGGGCCAGAGGAGCTCTCCTTTCCTTGCAGAGATGTGAATAATTTGGTCATTGTTCTATGTTCTCCTGCAAGTTCCCACTGAGATTTTTCATTAGACACTACATGAACCGTGTGAGCTGTAAATTAAGCATGAGAACAGCTTGGCTGACAACATGCAAAGTGATCTTGGGACAGCCAGGGCCAGGCCTGTGGCCTCAGATAAAACCAGATATAATTTCTCTGCTGTCACAAGATTTCTGCCGTTGTTTTCCTCACAGTGTAGATCCCACCTGCCTGCTTGCACATCCGTTCACAGTCCTCAGCCACTGCCACATTTACATTTTTGTCTTTCAACAGAAGAGACAAACAAAGCTGCTGATTTAAGTTTTGGTAACTCCCTCTTCTTTAATGCTTCCACAATAATTTCCACAAGCCAAGTGCATTCTCCAAAGCAAGAAAAGCACAGACATGTTTTTCTAGATCAGTGCATTACAGCTGGATGTGACTTTCTATTTTCAAGGGGATGAGATTGGTGGCTGTGACCACAGGGCTGGGGGTACAACAGGCAAGTACCTTGGTGGCATTCACAGGAGCCTATTGGTGCTGAGGAGCTCTGCCTGTAAACACCACCTCAGGAAGCCTTTGGGCTTAGTTCATGATCCCTTACTCTGCATCCCTGCCGGTCTGATGCACCTATGCAAGCGTGCCAGTGCCAGGGAACAGCAAATCACTCTTCTGCACCAGGCAGGTCTTTGCTTCTGAGAGTTGTCCCACAATATGAAATTCCATCTTGCTCTATCCTTGATGTAAAATTTATGGGTTTAGCTGTTCCTGGTAAATTCTGAGATTTGGGGGTCTCTCTGGACAGGAGCCAGGCAGAATTCTTTAACTGGTAAGAGTGAACAAGCATAAAATATCTTGTCTGGCTGTAACTCAGACACAGCTGCAGTTCTGGATCTGCTGCAGCTCAGGTTAGAAATAATGGAAAGAAAGCTGAAATCTGTTCCACTAAAATCTTAAATGGTTTCAATGAAGCCTTTAAGAACTGCATATACTAATTTTAACAGCTGTAAGGATGGTCAAAAAAGCTGACCCTGATATCAGAAGAAATGGGAGTTCAATAGAAATCCATTTTCAGGAAAGCTCATAGAAATGTAGTGAACACTGAAAACATTGGAAATGCAGCTTTGTGATCACCTTGGTGACAGGGAGCTTCTCACAATAATTCAAATCAGGCATCAATCTGCAAACACAAAATCACATAAACAAACAACGGAAAACCCCCAAATTAACTCAAGGAATCACAGTTGCAATGCCTGAGCCCAGATTTTAGAATGCAAGTATTAATGTAAGCCACACAGGAACGGCACTGGGCTATAGCTAACACATAAGAGCAATACAGTTTAAGCCAGGCTTAAAACAGCCTCGTATGAACAGTTCTTATTGCAGGATCAGGTTTCACAGGCAGGGACTTTGATGTGTCGTTTTTCTTACTCCACAGAAATGTTCTGTTCCTTAAGGAGGAAACAAAGGTCTTTGCTTTGCCAAGTTATCCACGTCAAAAATATCGAAACTTCATAAAACATCTGGTTCTCCCTGTTTCGCAGGATTCTTATTTGGTCACTGACTGAACTCTTATGGTCCAATTAATTAAATTAATGGCTATCTCATAAATTTAAAAAATATATACCCCATGTCCTTAAACCTCTGAATCCCAGCTGGGAACCTGAAAGGCGTGAAATACAAAGTAATCATCTCACATCAACAGAAACTGATCTTAAAGCTGTAATTACATGATAAATGTCTTTATGACACATGGCCACTATTTGGTCATGCCCTAGAGACAAATGCTAAGAGCCAAGAGGATGGGAAGGGGGGAGGAAAGGTACCTGGTAGCCAATCCCTTCAGCCTGTTTGCAATTTCATTGGCTTTCTTTAAATGACCTGAGACTTCCAAGAGCATGATAGATATTTCCTAAATATTTTACATTCAGGTAATTACAGTAGTATATGGATTTGCTAGTCAGCTTAGAGGAGACCAATTAATTGCTGCAAATCATGGTGTACGAGATGAGCTTGCAGCAGGAGAAGGGTCACATCTTAATAAAAGAGGCAGAGCTGGGTGCACTTGACTAAAGTCTGTCTCATGCAAGTTCACCACAGACTGGAAACCTCCGCAGTATTTGCTTAGGTAAAATCTTGGTATATTTGAGTGTTTACCTGAGTTAGAGCCATTGACTTAGGCCTTAAATTTTGGCAGTTTTCTGCTGGCCAAGCACCAGAGGAGGAGAAATTTTACATCATGTTTTATTTCAGCACGACATCCTCTATTTCATTATCTTTTCACGGGATTTCAATAGCACATGACTCAATGTTGAGTTTAATTTTTTATCTGGTCTGCTCTGGATATTTTCTCTCCCAAGGCACTGAATTGACACACCCCTTTAAAAACACCAACCAAGGCAGTTTGGGGACCATATTGTCTGCCCTAAATGGTGCAGAACTCCCCACAAAAGCCAGTTGTGTGGTTCCCAAAAAGTACAAAAAGACTCATTCAAAAAGACTCAAATTACTGGTGTTTTACCTACTGGAGGAGCACCATGTGTAGTTTTAAGAACTGATGAGGATATGGACTGCTGAAATTCTTAAGGCTTGCAAATTCCTTTCGACCCAAAAAGTGGGATGGAAATCTCTTTCAAAGCATGTTTTTATATCTCCCAAGCCCACAGAAAACATGTGTGTATTTATTTTTCCCTGTCAGGTTGTAAGCATAAGGTCACATTTTCAAACATACCTGAGTTACAAAGGAGCTAAAGTGAATACTGCAGCATTCAAATGATCCTGTTAGAGCATCAGCATTGCACTCACATGCCTCTCTCCTTCTATTAATTTCTGCATCATAGGCAGATGCTAATTTTGATTGGAAATCAAGGCAACACGGAGACTTTTCCCTTCTTTATCATCCCAGTAAATCTAGCTGAACTGCATCACAAAGCAATTCTGAGTTAGCTGTACCAAATCATATCAATGCCATATTTTTGTAGCTTCATCTAACTCGTTTTCAAATATGCCTTGAAAATTGTTTTTGAAGCAGTTGTTTCTCTAAAGCCATTAGATCTTACTTAGTGCCAGTAATCGATGGTGCTTCTCAAGGTTAATGACAAAGATAACTTCTGGTTTTTGACGTTCACATGACTTCTCCTATTGACTCCAGAGGGAGTCTATCTCAGGACTGAAGATGGCATTCAGAAAGGAATAATAAAGAACCAGGTTAATCATTAATCAGCACAGGGATGTAATTATTTTGATGTGAAATGCTATTCCATATAAAACTCCATCAAGAGATCCCACCTCCTGAATTACCTGAATTCTAACTCATTTTTAAAACTCATCTCACTTGAAAGTAAATCTGTTGCTTGCTTAAAAGAAATACATGCTTGTGCAGCTTTTAAAGCAATTTTAAAACAGGTTTGAAAAACAACTGGCTTTTGCACCACACTTATTAACACTGGGCAGACAATAAAATAGGAGAGAACCTCGGCACGCTGATCACATTTTATAGTTTTACGGTGTGACAAATACAGACATAAAAAGGCATGCAAACTATCCTGGATAATCACCCTGGTTTTCAACGACCCCTTGGGTATTTGCATTCATCACAGAGGGAAAGCAAGGACACAACAGTCGTGACAGGCTCTGGTTGCCCTGTGCAGGTGGAGCCCATCGTGTCTCTGGTGGGAGCATCCCAGTGCAAAATGTGCTTGGGGAAGTTATTGCCCAAACTGTCCTTACAAAAGATTAAAGTATGACTTTAAACTGAAAGGAAGAAGTTTTGGATGGGATTTTAGGAAGGAATTCCTCTCTGTGAGGGGGATGAGGCCCTGGCACAGGGTGCCCAGAGCAGCTGGGGCTGCCCCTGGATCCCTGGCAGTGCCCAAGGCCAGGTTGGACGGGGCTTGGAGCAGCCGGGGACAGTGGAAGGTGTCCCTGCCCATGGCAGGGGGTGGCACTGGATGGGCTTTAATGTCCCTTCCAACCCAAACCATTCCATGATCCTGTGATGACAGTGAGTTTAACAGACTTGAGCAAAAAAAAATTATTAAATTTAAAATATATCCACATCAATTTTTTTTTTAGTTTCTGAAAGGAATCTCATGACGTTAAGGATGACAACAGAAAGGTCTTTCCAGAGCCAAAGATCAGGGATGGTACTGGAGATAATGCAGAAGAGCTTCAGGTGCTGAGGCAACACTGACTGAATGCATTAAATGTCTCTTCATGTAAGCTCTTGCTTAATTTTAAGCCTGGGAGGAGTTTTGCATGCTCAAGGTTAAAATAAGTGACAAATAGCTTTGTGGAATAGCAGCTGGAATTCAGGAAAGAAACCAAGTGTGACAATAGGATCTCTAATACAGTTATAAAAATACATAGGTGCAATAAAATGCAAATTTGAGGTGTACAACAAACGGAGCCCCCGAACCGTTCAGCTCAGCTTCATGCTCTTCCTGGAGAGACAGGGAGGTGGAGTGGAATCAGCTTTCATATAACCTTAATCTCAAAGAGCCTTCCTAATATTAAATGCATAAATTAGGGTGGGTTTTTTTCACTAGCGTTCTCTGGGAAAGCTGCAGTTTTAATGCAAATGAGTCCCAAAGAGACAAAGAGAAAATAAATATTTGTTTTTCATTCAATGATCCTGTTAGGTGTTATCTGCTGTGACCCTCCCCTAGCCTTACCATCAGATACCCATGCAAACAGGGCTATTAGAAATGAGCAGCTTTTCTTTGAAATTAAATATATATTTGCCTGAAAATTTCCTTATCTCTTTACATTTACATTTCTAACAATACCCGTGTATTATTGCTGGGCTCACCAGTAAAATTCAAAGAGGTCATTAATGAAGGCTTGTTCTCATATAAAGGATTTTAGTGAATTGTTTTGTGAAGAAAATTCTCCTTGTTCAGTACACAGCATAATTGCTTCCTTTGGCCATCTGCTAAGCAGGAGAAAACCTGGAGTTCACAAAGGTATTTTTTTGTTTACAAACTATTGGAAGCACTAAAGGAAAGTGTCCACATCTTGTCTATATTGTCTGTGCCTCCCTCAGAGGTGAAGATGCATTCTCTGCATTTTATTGGCATTCCCTTAAGTACTGAAGCTTGTTCTCTGTCCTAAAAAAAACCTGCTCTGCTGCACATCCCCTTTGCCCTGAACAGCTGGGAAATTACAAACTGCCCTTCTGACTTCCTGCCAATCCTCTCAGGTGGCAGAACATTTGGGGTGTATGGAGGGTGGGGAGTGCGTCCTCAAAGCAAAGAGGAAATTGGATGCCTCCTCCAAGTAACCTGCAAACATTTATTTATTTTTCAACATTTATGGATGTTTAGTTACCAATGTGTTCGAGATCAGGTATGAAGTCCCATTAATAGAGCTTTTGTCTGGGAGTGTGTGCATGAATGTGAGTTAAAGGTGTTCTTGTGACTGTGAATACTAATGAACAGTGAGTGGGTGGTGAAAACCTGTCAAGAGATGTTGCAAGCAGTCCAAACACCTGAAATGCAGAACTTGGGTTAAAAGAAACCAATATTCCAAAAATAGAGACAACAAAGTGATGGAGTATCAGCTAATAATTTTCTGTGGGGCACTTTAATAGTCCATAGGACAGTTTTTAATCGCCTGTGAACAGGATTCCAGTGAGCTGGAAATTTAGACACATAATGGTTGCAAGAGTGAGCTAATGGAGGGACTAGAAAGACCTGACAACAGGTACAGAAATTGTTTAAGATCCAGTTTTAAGATGGATTGTAAATGAAGTGACTGACACCCATTAAAGTTCCCCTATATCCCTTTAGGCTCACAGAGGATATAGCTTCACAGACAGCCCACTGTGTCCTTTCACAGGTAAAGTGGCTGAATCCCAGCCCTCTCACACCAGGTGAGAAAGCACTGGAGATTTTCCCCGTGCTTATGGGCCCGTGGTGTGCGCAGCCGCCTGCCAAAGTCTCCTCTGCTCCCAAGGGCTCTGCCATCCTCGCAGCACTTTTCCATTGGGAGCCTGAGAGCATTAAAGGAAAGATTGCCGTTTCTTTTACTGGGTTTTTGGAGGGCCCACAGAAGCGACAAAACGTTTTCAAACCACTGGCAACTTTGAGAATTGTCCTTTCTGAGCACGAGGCAAGCGCTTCCGAAAGGGCTGCGGACTATTCTAGGATTTGACCTTTCGCTGTGAGGAGAAATTTGGCTGCTGCAGCAAAGCCAGAAGCATCTCTTTGTTGAGCACTAGACAGGCTGCCTGTGTGCCTGTCACCTTGCAGGCTCCAGGCTTTCACAAGTAAAGCATCCCTCGGGTTTTATATCCACCTCCTGAGATGTTAAGGAAGGAGAGCCTGCTCCTGCCCCTATGGAAGCAGGGAAAGAAACTCCTTGACTGGTTTGGGAATACGTTCAAGTAATGAATCAGGTGGTTTTGGTGGAAATTTGCAATTCAAAGGCTGCCATTAGAAAAGTAGCATTTGAAACTGTGTTGCTGTGTTATGCCTCATGTAGATCAGTATCAAATTAAATTTCCCTATTGTACCTCTTATGTTGTTAACACAAAGCAGGGAGTGTTGTTTGCCTCATCTCCATCCTTCTAACTGCAACATCCTTTTCAGTTTAAACTATACAGAAGTGAATCATTATTGAGGCCTTCTGTTTACCATCTTTAGAAGATTTAATTTATCCCAATAAACATTGTGAAGCAGACCTTTTGCATTTGCAATGACATATAATTTACTTGGAACAAATGCTTTGGGTTCGGTATAAAGACCATTCATCAGGCAAATCTGAATCAGAGGCAGCTTAGAAAAAGAATCCTTTGTCTAATTGTTTTCCATCACAAACAACATGTGGGAAGGAGATTTAGGCAATATTTTCAAACATTATAAGCTACATAATTATTGTCCTCGGCAAACCTGGTGATAGTTTTTGCAGTCACAATTGCACTTTATCTGTCTAATCACCTATTCACTGTGACCAATTACAGACTTGGCATTGATGAGGAGGCATTTAATAATATTAAATACAAAACCCCAGATTTGAATAACGTTGAGTTTATGACACAAACTAACAAAAGCCAGGAAATTCAAAGGCGAGGTTTACGCTCCATCCTTAATTCATGGCACTCTGCCGAGGCGTAAGAGCACATATGAGCACTGCAGAGCCCTCCACCACACAAAGATCGTTGCAGTGCTGAGTTACAAAGGAATAATAAAGTCTTGAGATTAATTTTTAATGTTTAAGTCTTTTGCAGATTTACCATGTAGCTGCAACGATCTTCTTGTTATGTGTTATGTTTGTAGAGCTTTTTAACTCTATGGACTTTTGGGGGGAAAAGGAGTTAGAGCCTGGTGTTTTCCACATCCATTTAGTACCACTGTCCTTGTACAAAAGAAAAGGTCAATAAAATTGGGAGTGTCCCTCATTTTCCCCCCAGTTGCTTCTATGGATGCAAGTTCCTCTCTGCAAAAGCGCAGTGGTCTGTCAGAGAAAAGACTGAAACTGATCCCCAGGAAGTCCTCGTGGCCATACATTAGAGGAGGTTTGAGGCTGTTCTGAATTTTACCAAGCTGAAATTAATTTCTGGGTACTTTGAGCAAAGAGATTGAAGGAGAAGGTACAGTAGCATCTCCTCTACATCCTCCTGCCACTGATTCAATCCAGTTTGCCTACACCTGGAAATAGATCACAATATTTCCCTAGGTCCCTACTGAGCATACCATGTCAAAATAATGTAGAAAATACATTTTTGTCTCTTTTATTCTCAATAAAGGTGCATCTCATTCATAGCTTATAGTGTACACAGACTGCCTTGTTCTAAGTTTTCAGCTTCTCTGCAAGAAATACAGTGGATCTCAGAGAGACATTTTGTGAAATCAAGTAAATAACCTATTGAGATCCTGTTAAGATCCTGTTACTAATTTTATACCATTTCTTTGTTGTGCTGTAACTTAGAATGGCATCTTCACAGGCAGCAAAACCTGCCTATCACCATAGTTTTAAAGGCAGATCCTGCCTTGATAAAATGGCTCCAAAGCAGCTGTTATGGTCTATCATGTAAATCCTTCTTGGTTTGTGGATTATTGACCCACTGGACTCTAATGGGAGTTCTTTGGAGATGTTCAATCTATTGTACCCATCCAGCTGCATCTCATGTGCCTCTTATTTGCCCTTTGCAGCTTTAGGGCTATTACGTGAGTCCAGTGGCTGACAATAAATGCAAATAATTCTTATAAATTATCAGATGCATAAATAGGAGAGTTAACCCCTTGTCTGCTTTTAGACCTGCAGTTTTGTGACTTTTTCTCTCTAGCTGTGATCATGATTGTTTTTGACAGACACTTTGGCAGAAAGGAGGGAGAAAAGGCAGGAGCAGTTATTGATTTTTGTGAGACTCCAGCTTGGGAAGCATGAAATGGGAGGCAGTTCCTGGAAGGAAGGAGGTGAATGAAGCCACAAAGAAGCCAGTCCTTGTCTATCTTCTGCAGCTCTTCTGGGGACGGCAGCAAAGTGGAACCATTTTATGTTCTTTGGCACTACAAAAAGTGGACCAGTTATTACAGAAACAGTTCAATGGGTCAGCAGAGAGGCAGAGAGAAGAAATTCTGGTGATAAAGTTGCTGGCCCACACCAAAGGGGTTGGGGGTTACTGAGCCCCCAAAACAGCAGCCAACCACCCATCGCTTGTCCTGGTCCCCTGGGTGTCCCCAGCTCCACTGCTCAGAGGAGTTGTGAGCCACCTATTCCTGGTTTTGGTCCTATAGCACAGGAAAAGGGGGGAATCACTAAAAAAAAGAGTAATGTTTGGGCCATGAAATCATTGAAATCTGCATAAAGCAAAAAACTTCCCAGCAATCAAGGGGAGAGAGGATGGAGGCACCTCTGGGTTCATGGTGGGAAGTGATCATTTTTATACCCAGAAAGGAAATTTAGTTACATTTTTAAACATAATTACTGGGAATAGCTCTGGCTAAATTTTTTTTTTTCTTGAGGCTTATTTATAGAGCATCCTCTCTGTCTGATGCAGCCTAAATTCTAGATGCCAACAGAGCTTGAGTGTCACAAATAAGCACATACTGGAATGGTTCATATTTATGCCAATATATGTTAAAGAAGCCTTTATTTTCTTCTGAATATTACTCCCATTTTAAAGACTGACCAAAAAAACCCTAGAGAAATCACAGATGACTTCTCATTCATGAGGCATGATTTACCATGGCTGTAATTCTTGACCTACAATTTCTGCAGGACATTTTAGAGCTATCAAACAACAGAAAAAAAAAGCAGTCCTGCACTTCTGGGGAATCAGTAGCAAAAGGGGTTTCCTCTAGAAATAAAGATCAAAACACAAACCACCTCACTGCATAAGAAATACAATTAAATTAACAATTATAATCTATCTTTAAAAAATACATTCAAACATTTAATTTGCATAGAAACAGGCAGTGCTACTCATTTTGAGACAAGAAAATCAAAAGTCATAGCTAGCAGCCACTCTTCTAAACCAGATTTTGAGCACAACCCTCCCAGGGCTGTTTCTACCAATTTTCCAATAAATCATGTAATGACTTTTAGAAAAGACAGATATTTAATTCTTGAATTAGAACTATAGGACCATAACCAAAGACTGACAGCTCTCTTATTCTGCCACACTCCCATACAAACCCTTTCAGCCAATTGGCTGTGAAATAATGCAATAATTAGGCAATTAGATATTTGGGAGAATGTAGAATGAAGCACTGAGCGCTGACCTTTATCACATAGATCAAAGTACACTGGAGGAATTGCCAAATATATCTTGTTTACCAGCCCTTCTCAATTTTCTTTTCATTTCAAAATTAAGAATTAGGGGCCATGCCTCCACAGCTACACATATATTTGCAGTTGATATTAGATACAGAGGACAAAAATCACATTTTTTGTGCAGAGAAAGCAGCAGTTGTTTAATTTCTGGTTCTTGACTTGCACATAGTGATTTAAACTTATAACCTATATTGTGTAGCAATGTGATAAACATTATAAACCAAATGTTCCCAAATAACTTTTCCACTATCATTAATGGTGCTACTTGGAAGAGTAAGGGAAAAAAATAACATTAATTATAGATAAAATCAGCAAGTTACAGAGATCATCTCTTCCTTGAGTCCTGGCAGAGGGGATCCCCAGTCAGTAGAGGGGAGTATCTCTGGGCACCCAAACTTACAAAGGTGTTTTGGGTTGGTTTTTTTACTCTTAATGGTGATAAGTATTACATGAGGCTGCTGAGGTGGGCTTGGCCTCCAAGTGAAAGGTATCCCTGCTCAGGGAAGGTTGGAAGTAGATGATCTTTAAGGTCCCTTCCAACCCAAACCATCCTACTCATAAATCTGAATAAATAATTTGAAATAAGGCTGCAAGAACATTCAGGAAGAAGGAAGAGCTTAACAGGGAAATTAGCTAAAATTCATGTAGTTCAGCCATGGGAGAGCTGAGGACCCTCTCTGTTGACCAAAACCTCAACCATATCCCAGGGAGAGGTTTTTTAGAGGAATTCAGGTGTGTGTTTGATTGCAGAGTGATGCTTCTGGAGCATCTGCTGATGTCCATGGACCATACAATGGATGGCTCCTGTTCGTGTGGCCCTTCCTGTGTCATGGAGCACATGGAGAATGAACTTGGGCACAACATTTCCATGGTTTCTATATCAGCATCAAGCCAGGGAAGGCAGTTTTTTGTAGGAAAATGCAGGCACTGGATGTAAACAAGTGAGGGAAATCTTCAGAGTGTAGTGACATGAGCTGTCAAAGGAGGAAAGAAGAGCACTGCAAAACTTGTTTCCTTTACTTCTACAGTGGTTGGAATTTATGTATTTAACTTTTGCCCTGAGTGGAAGGAGAAGAATTTGTACATTTTTCAGTTAGTGGTGAGAAGTTTCAGATTGTCCCCGCTGATGGCATTTTGCTTGTCATCAGGGACCAAGAGCTAATTAGAAGGTGTTAGACAGAGCTTGCTCTTTTGTGGCAGTTCCCTCAAACAACTGAAACTGTGGAGAAAGTCCTTCCTAGTCTGTAAAAGTTACAGCATAAAATTTTTATGTCTTGCACAGCTGGAATCTGTGAACGTGGAAGTTCCCTCTGAGCAAGACATATAGTGAGATACAAAGTCTCTTTAATGCATAATTTGTGAGTGAAGCCAATTTTCTACTTTAAGTTGCATATTGTCTCTTTGGGGTTTTAAAAGAATATTCTGGCTCTAAAAGGAAGGAATGTGATTATCTGTCTGTAACCCTGTGGAAGACAAGAAGGAAGGCTGGAAGGAGCAGATGCATTTCAAATATAACTATTTAAAATATAAACCTGGCATCAGGAATTACTCACAGCCCTTTCCACCTCCTTCCTCCACCCCTAAATAAAAATACAGTTACATTTGCAGTTAAGCAAGATCCTCTTACTTGAGGGTAGTGCTGCTGGAGCCTCCATGGTGCTACAGCAGCCTTTGGAAAATTAATCCCCTTGTGCAGAGTGAATTTATAGGCTTGCATTAGTTAGAGATAACTGGGATGTAAATAACAATATTCAGATATCATTTGTGTAAATTTGTATCATATGCTGCCTTTTTATAATATTCAACAAGTAGCTGGAAGTAGCCAGTGGCATTCATGTGGCCAATAGCAATTTAAGAATTTCACTTACAAATATCACATTCTGCCTTTTGCCCTTCAAGACTTTTAAAATTAACACACTCCAGCATTTAAACAGCTAAGAATATACATATATCTGTGTCTACATATTTTTAGAGGTTAGGATTTGTATGAATATATAACAAAAATATTTTGTGTATTTATATAAATCTAAACTCAAAGCAGAAATTCCATAGTGTCCCCCACATCCCAAGATTCTAAAGCCAAGAGGAGCTTGATGGGATTTGAATTAGGGTTTAAAACTTTCTTGAGAAGAGGAAAAATATGAGGTGTGAACAGCTCTGTAGGAAAAGCAAAATATTTACAAATGAAACTTTTCTTCTTTCATGCTCATCTGGGCTGCATCTCTCTCCCCTGGGCATTTGGCTCATCTGGATGTCAAAGGACTTGAAAGCCTCCCATCTTTTTGCATCATGGTTGTGGGTTTTAAAAAGTATATCCCTCCAGATAACCCGTTTGAAGATCATGCATCGATCAGTTTGACCAGTTTTGCTCACTTAAATTCACATTAGAGCACAAAATGAGTGAAGACCAGACATAAAAATACTCACTTATAAAAACCTCTCCCTTGTTGGCCTTCTAAGAGAAAAGCCATGGCCCTACACCATGGTGTTGTGACCAGATGTGTTGGTTAAGAGTAAATTCCAGTTGTAGATGAAATATGCACAGAGTCTTCTTGTTTTGATATCTGGTCAAAGAACTTTTTAAAACAAACTGAATAGAAGAGAAATTCTCATTATCCCATTTCATTGTTTGCTTGTTTCTGGGAGCAGACAGAATGGAAATCTCCAGGTATGCTCTAAGGGGAGAAGTTTTCATGGAGTTTTATCTACAGAGTCAGGATTTGAGGTTATTCCCAAATGTGAATGTAGTTCAAACTTAAGAAAGTGAATTAAAAAGTTAACCCAATGTATCTCTGTACCTCGCATAGGCAGAGGCTGAGCTACCAAAAATACTTTCATTTTTGATTAGTATCAGGATCACCATAAAATTAAATAAATCAAGTGAATAAGTCAGGAGAACGTATGCCCAATTTAAGCTAAACCTGCCATAAAAGCCCTTTTCCAGTATAGTACAAACAGCAAAATTATTGATTAACTTGTATTGCTCCACAAGAAGAACAAATTATTGCTGATTAAAGCCATGCAGGTGATAAAGGAACTTAACCAACAAAAGCTGGCAGCTTTAGGTTAGGAAACAGCTGTGTCCCTAATTATGCAGTCTGATTTATACTCTATTAAATCAGTATATAAGTAACCCATTTCTCTGAAAGCATTTAAACCTCTTATATTCCACCAAACACGGCAATTTTATTTGAAATAAATGTATCCAGCTCTTTTGGGAACATATGGTATATTTCTCTCTTATTAATAATTCAGTTCAAATGAGCAAAAATTAGTTGGTGCAGTTACAGCTGATTTTGTCCTGAAAAGATCTGCATTAATTTTAGACGTTTTGTAAATTGGGCTATTAAATAAAAGCATTATATGTGAATTACCCTTTAAATTTTAAGCAAGTTGGTAGTTTAATGGTATTTTCTAGTCAGATTCATTTTCGATCTGTAAAAAATTATAGTCATTACAGTAAGACAAATTTTTGAAACCTGCTACTTCCATCCAATTACGTATAGTGCTAATAAGTAAACTAAAAAACTTTTATGCCTCATTCTATTTTGTCTTTTCTGTCAGGTGGCAATTTCTCTCTTCACTTTCTCTTGTGTAAATAAGGAGCTGACCTCCAGCTTCCTCACAGATAAGATCCACCTCCAAATAACTGTGATTTCTGCTGCTCATCAGTGGAAGTTCTGCCAGTTGCTGTTCCCACACATCATTCCTGGTCCGTGGGTGTGAGTTCCTGGGCTGGCAGGGATATGCATCAGGGAATTAGGAGGAAAGCAAGTTCATATTTTGCATGAGGGAAATTTCAACGAGCTGCTGTGTGAGTCTGAGGTGATCACCAGCTCTCTGTGGTGGATTCTCCTCTCCATGCCAGTGCATAACTTCCATCAGCGTTAATGGGAGTTCATGAATCAGGAGGATGTGCCCCAGCAGCTTCCAGTTCTCCTTCCACTGCCATGGCCAAATTGGTTTAAAGATGTGCAGGTAAAGTGGGATATGATGTGAGGCAGTGATATTCCCAGCTAACCACTTACTGAGCAGAAAGTCTTTAACTTTTCAAAGGACATCCAGAACCACAAACACATGTAGAGGGTACAAATTAACCTAGAAGTGTGAAACCTGAGTCGATCTCTTGGCAGCTATTTTTAGTGGAGCCTTTTGATCCCTTCAGAAGGTCTGTGGTCTATGACATGCTACCACCAATGAGTTCATTGCTAAACATCCTTATATTCCTGTTTTGCATTTGAGTCTAAGACAAGGAAGCTTAACTCCTTGATTTTATTAACAAATTTTGCTGTTGGAGCCCATGGCATCTTCCAGCACACTGTGGAGTATCAAAGAGCAGCCTTTTCTTTCCTGTTGCCCTGTGTTTATTTGTGCAGTTTGGGTTAGTTTACCTACTAATTGCCCCCCCAATGAGCAGCTGCATATGCATATTAAAGAGAAGAGCCACTTAGATCTCCACATGTAGGATACCTCAGAATATAATAGCATCAATCATTCTAATTTTAATAACTGCTTTGCTCACATATCTTCATCCACGTCTGCACCCTTTTTGTTATATTAGCTACCATTTTAGAAAGCTATCTAGCTTACTTACAGAGTTAAATTCAAATAGTCTAAAGGTTAATGTGAAACACTGGCAAGACATTACAAGCATAGCAGTATATTTTAAAGGCATTCAGCTGTTGGAATTACTGAGAACCAATGCACAGCGTGAGTCCCCATCTCTGCACCCACAAAGTTTACCAAAAAAATCCCCTGTTCTGCTTGACCATGATGTTCTCTATGCCCTGTCTCAGTGGCATTGAGGCTGTGATGGTGACCAGTCTCAAATATAAATCTCTGGGATTCTTTGGTTTATATGAACCCTCCCTAAATCAGATTCACATCTTGTTTGACCTCCAAGGTTATGCTGGTGGTGGTATCTTCAAAGCACTTATTTAGGTACAGATTTCAGAGTTGCGAGTTCAGGCACTCAGGGATGGCTTTGGCTGGGCACCCCTGGATCCTGCAGCCCTCTGACACCCCAGTCCAGGTGTACTTCCAGCACCTGAGGACAACCCTGGAAGGGGCTGCTCAGGGGCTGCTTTCAGTGGGGGAAGTGGCAATGAAGGAGGTAGAGGAGGAAAATTGTCCAACCTGTAACGGGTACATTCATGTCCTGGTGGTCTCCTGTCACAGGACATGGCCCCACCGTGGTCCCACCCAGCAGGTCTGCCCCATAAAATCTGTATTATCAGTAAGGGAGAGCCAGTGAAGAGACTGAGTCCAGCATCCTGTGTGGTTTCTGCTGTTTTATCTAAACTTGCTCCCACTGAGAAAGCTCTACTTTTACAGCATTCTGAATATGACAACAAAAATTGTCTTTGCTGGATGTTTCCACTCATTAAGCAGCTAATTAAATAAAAAAGTTTCAGAAATTTTTTGAGTGCAATGAAGAAAATCCTTGTCATGGGCAAGAACAACAGCTCTGCCTCTGCTGCCAAGTTCATAGATCAAGGGGAATAATTCCAAGCTCCAATTTAGGAGTTGTATTTTTTCTTGAAAAAAAAATAAAGCAGGGAGATTTCCATAAAATGCAGGGAGAATGCACATATTTATCTTATTCTGGAAAACTTACAACCCTTGAATGAAAGAAAGACATCTGGCATGCAATTCCACCCAAACCAGCTGCACTGGGTGTTGAAATCCACCGACAGGTACTTTTTCCTTTTTTTTCCCTTGAACTGAGCAGGCTGTATTTTTCCACTATGCACTAAAAGCTCCTTGCAGTGTTCCAGACTTATTTTCCATGGCACAGTCCCTGCTCACAGTGCAAGGCAAAGGCAAGTGGGCAGATAACATCAGACTGTGCTGTTTGATTCACTCTCAGGTCACAGCCAGTGCCATTGGTTGTGCAGATGGCACCATTTGCTGTTTCCCTCCAAGAGGACTTTCTGCTCTATATGACTTTTATCGGGATATTTATATGAGCACCTGTAATGCGTGTGGGTGAAAGGGAAGAACACATCATCTTATCTCTTCCACACCTTAGCTGTCCTCCTCCTGCCACTGCTTCCCCCTGATATCCCCTGCCTCTATAGCCCACTCAGACAGAAATCCTCAGGTTAATAATGGCAAGTGCTGATAAGATGAAAAAGGCAATAAAGTGTGTTCAAAGGGGCACTCTTTGATCTTTCAGCAATATTCCACTTCCACTGATCCTCAGCACTGTCAATACTTTAATGACACAAACAACCTGGCCCAGAGGGTGCAAAGCTGGTAGAGCTCCATCACTTTAACTCTCAGCCTGATCATTGCAAACAAAACCCAAGTAAACGTGGCATTTTCACCTCTGCTGAGTTTGGTGAGCAATAGATCAAGATCCATGCTCTTTTCAGTAAAGTGATTTATTTGGTTCAAGTCAAATATCCTCAGTGTCTTCCTAGTCGTTCAGTAGAAAAATTGTGTTTAAACTATATTTTGGTTTCTCTTGTATTTTAACCTTTATTGCACTGGAAAAACAAGCAATTTAATAACGAAATGTATTATTGCAAATATTTAATAAAAAATATATATTCCTGCAAATAAGAGATAAGTTGCTCCCATGGGCTGGGCACGTGTAGCTGGGCAAGTCTTCCCTTTGTTAGGCTGCTTCTCCACGATCTTTCCAGTGCTGGAGGGCGTGGGATGTGTCTGATCCCACACAAGGAGAGGTTGCACCTGGCTGGATTGGTGGCAGTCCCCAGGTCACTGCCAGGTCACCCAGGCCGTGGTACCTGGTGGGGCAACATCTCACCTGCACCTCCATCCCCACCCACACAGCCACTGGTGAGAACTTCTCACAGGACCTTCCACTTTCCCTTCTTTGTGTTTCACTTTCCAAGGGAAGAAATTTCCTGTAACTTCATGTTTTCCATTGTGAGGATGTGTCAGGTCTGGTGAGAGTCTAATTGCCTCATTCTTAATTATCCTACATTCACCCTTTCCTCTGCCAGCTTCTCTCAGAAGAGCAAACACAGCTGAAGTGGGTGAGCAGGAGGAGAGCAGGATTTTCCCCAGAAAGAGAGATTTTTCTTCTGAAATAAAGATATCAGGCACTCGCTTTTATAGGAGTTAGATTATTAAGACCATTAAATCATTAAGACTTTGAAAGAATAAATCCTCAAAAATGTTAAGATATGCATGAGAAGAAGTAACCTTCCTCACATTCCCCGTCATGCCCTGAAATTAGCTATATTATTCCCTTACAAGTTACTTTTTCCATAGCCTTTCTACCATTTACTTTGCAAGGCCTCACATTTTTTTCATCCGACTCACTGTCCCATCAATTAATGAGTTCATTGTGGAAATATAAATAAATCTGTAACCAGCCCAAGCCTGTCCCTGGCTAAGGAAATTCCACTTTTACAGTCACGGCATCACCATAATTTGTGCCGAGATTTAGTGTAATAATTGAGAAAATAAAAGATATATTAGTGTATTTTTAAATGGGACAGATATTTTAAAAAGTAAAATATTGTTAATGGACCCTAATTGCTGGATATTTCCCCAATGTTTTGCACCTACCACCAAATTGCCCCAAATGTAATTTAAGCTAATTAACAATGAGAAATCTGAAATATTTTTTAGAAGGATTTAAAAGGAAGTGAGAGCAGTATCAGTAAACAATTAAACTGCACTTTTACGATGACGCGGAATTTAGCAATGAGGATCCATATTTGTCTCCAAAATGCAATAGATTTGAAATAAACCCCATTCCATGTCAGGAAAAAAGCAAAGCCTGAATTGACAGTGCAGCAGAGAATTTATTTTTTGCCTTTTCTCCTTAGCTGAAGTTATTATCACAACTGCTAGAGAATTTGTGAGATTGGGAGATAAGAATCATTATGATCCATTGGGGACTCGTCAATCACAGCAAACTGCTACCAGAATCGAAATTGCATCTGCATTTGAATTAGCAACATTACTCGCCAATTTAGTTCAGAGTGAACATTTTTCCATTGAAGATGGAATTAAATTAGAAAATGAGTGAGTCTTTAATTTCCAGATTATAAATCACTGAAAATAATTCAACTCCTGTACCTTAAGGCCAATTACATTATCCTAAGCGACATTTTATCTCACAACCTTCCAAGTGATTTCATGATGGGGAACCATCACACAAATCAGTTTTGCTCTAGTAGCAAGAAATATATCTACCCACAGAGTTACACATAAAATACCAGGAACAGTTTTAATGCTGGAGCTTATTTTACATGAAATTTGATCGTCTGTTTGATAGCGTATTTTCCTGTATTAATGAACTGATGCATACACTAGAAATGGTCAGCTTAGGTGTCCAAATTAGATGGAAAATGTTAAAAGTTAGTAGTATATTTAATTTTTGCTGCTACAATGTCTCAAATAACCTTAAAAATAGTGCACAGTGGTACTTTGAGTATAAATAACAAAGATTTAAAGTCACAGGGTTAAAAAAGCATTTTATTTTTTCTCCTACGAGTGCAAAGACATCAATACCAAGAGAATTTAATGGAAACAAGAATTATTTAATTGTGGCAAAAAATAGAAAACTTGTTCATTGTTCTTATAGGAGAAATAAATTGTTCCTAAGTGCTATGTTTTTCTCTCTATTTTTTTTGCCTCAACAAGCACAGAAGGCAGGACAGCAGCCTGCCACTTTCACTGTCCTAGGTTTCCATTAAAGAAGGCACAGCATTAAATCAGAGTGTCTGAGTGAAAGTGGGCACCTCTGCACGTGTGTGTTTGCTGAATCCACGCCCACTGTGAGCTCCCACTCCCCACATTTCCAGCTCAGCCCTGTCAAGTCAAACAAATTCATTTTCAAAACATAGAGATCTTGGTTTCTCATCCTTGGGACATCCAAAATTTCCTGAGGGGGTCGTGGTATCTTCTCACTCCTGACTCAGCAGCTTGAGGGTATTGAACCCAAATTCAAGCACAGGTTATCTCCTTGACCAGCCCAGGGTTCCTTTTCTGCTCCCAAAACAAGGAGGATTTCACCTGGTTTGACCAGTTACCATTCAGGGCTGCTCAGAGTGAACAGGATTGTAAATGAGCAATTGCTCTTTCTAGCTATGTGTTGATAGAACACAATTTGGCAATTGCTCTCTTTCCTAGACAGAAAGCTACTGGTAGGTGATGGTCCTTCAAAGAGCAGATTAATTCTGCTATTTAACACCTTCGAGTCCCAGGAAAAATGTCCTGTGTACTCACAGAGATAGCAGCTCCTTTTTTAGGTGTTGTGTGGGCCAAAGGAAAACCCAGTCATGATATTGCTCAGAGATATGTCCTTCCCTTTTCTCTGAAAACTCTGATGACAAAGACTTAATTTTCTCACCACTCTTTGATTTTGCTCCTCTTTGGTCTCCTGAAACACTTCTGCATCTTGTCCATGGCTGGACTTTGCCATGCTGGTCACTGGTCATTCTCCTCTCTCATTTGCTCTTCCTTCTGCATCCTCTTCAATGGACTGTTTCCTCTCTTCCTGCCATACCTGATCATTTTCTTCTGCCCTTCCTTTTCTGTTTTCACGTTTCATTTTTGCCAGGATGCCAGAGAGAACCAGCTTAAACAATAGTCTGTGACCAGTCATGAATAAAAAATCTGATTCTCATTTTTAGATATGTAAAATACATTTTATAGAGACCTAAATTAAATATATAAAATGGCAAATTCACTTTTTGTTAATTAGCCATCTGAGTGAAATTTAGCTTATTCTCATTGCTGATTACTAACTCTTAATTAGCTTTTTTTATTCCATCTAATTGTTCACTTCATGGAGTTGTTGCATTTTATTAACCTCTCTTCCAAATATATGAATCTGTCCTTAAATTTCTTGAAATAGCAAATCATTATTTGTATGCACTACCATAAAATACAATGAAATATACCATAAAATACCAAAAATATATGCTGTGCTTGTATTTTATAATGTAATTTTTCTTGCTGGATGCTGCCTGGCCACTCTTTGCCCTGTCAAGGATGCCTACAATTTGTATTTTCAAATCACCATTGTACAATACTGACATGCTATTCTGTTTTTCCCATAGACAACATCTATGATTCTTTTTGCCATGTCCTGGAACAAAAATAGATAAACCAAGTCTAAAGATAGGCTCCTATTTAGGACCTCTGAATTAACCCTTTAATTAGTAAAGTTGGATATTTAGCCAGCTAGACTTAGCCTGTGAAAGGTGATAAGTTGCAGGTGACAGATTGCACTGTCTATTTGGTCTTGGTTAGGTAGCGTCAGTATCAGGCTTAGAGATATTAAATGGATAAATATCCTACATTTCTCATTTTTCAATTCATGTCAGCTATCCCCAGGTCACTATTGATGTCCAAAGTATTCAAACCAGAGCCCATCTGCAAAATCCTCCTGACACTGCCATCAAAGAGGACCCAGAGCTGTGCATGAGGCACCAGCCAGGCTTTCTGTACAAAAACAACTCAAACTCCTGCTCCACTTCCAAGACCTCACCCTCAACGTCAATATTTGCATTTAAGTCCTCCTAAATGGCTCTGTGGGTGGATAAAACCTTTCTCTTATTCAGGGAGACACAGACTGGTGTCTTCCCAGCAATGGGATGTCTTTTCACATTGGTGGGAGTGAACATGTCACCACCATCACCATTTTGGAGCTGGGATGGTGAAAATTTTGGGGTTTGACATTATCTCCTACCTCTCCCCTTTAAGTCTGGAGCCCTGCAAGTCCATTTCAAGCCTGTCCTGAAGCACTGAGAAGTGGACCCCTGCAATTTGAACCCCAGAGTCCCCTGAAGAGCAAAGTCCATCCATGTGATGGATTAAACCTTTTCTTTGAATCACAGAATCACAGAACCACCAGGTTGGAAGTGACCTTCAAGACCACCAAGTCCAACCCATGCCCTAACACCACCTTGACTAAGCCATGGCACTGAGTGCCACATCCAATCTTTTTTTAAACACATCCAGGGATGGTGATTCCACCACCTCCCCAGGCAGATGATTCTAGAACTTTATCACTCTTTCAGTAAAAAACTGTAAAAAACTCTTTGTAAATGAAGATGTAGTCCCTTGGACAGATAATTTTCTGACAAAATGAATTGAACCATCTTTCTGTTATACTTAGCCTCTAATCCCCTATAAATGCATTTTTGACCAATCTTCTTTTCGTTTTGTCATGGTCTACAGATTGTGCTCGGAATTTAGCAATGCCACAGTAATTGAAAACTGAATAAAATTTCCCACCTGGATTTATTTGAGTTCTGTCCTGCAATACCTTTCTATTATTCTATTCATTTAACTTCTGCAAGGTAGCAAAATAACAATAAATATGTAATTGTTGCATTTAATTGAACATATAACAAAAAGTTGCTGTTTCTCAAGGCATTTTGTACCCTTTGCTTCCAGCACATTTAATTATGTATGAACTCTTCAAAAAAACCCTCTCAAATAATGTGAGTCGTGTTCTAGGAGAGAAGATTTAAAGATGATAAATGTTATTTAGAATCACTATGATATGATTCATATTGTGATGCGATTGGGAACAATATTAAAACCCACCAAGGCTATTATACCTAAATTTTTGTTTCAATTCATGCAATATTGCTGCTGCTTAATATGATTTCTATTTACTGCTTTCCATTGTTAGTGTTTTATTGAGGTTGTGTCGGCTTTATCAGGCTAATCTCTGCTGCAAACGGAGGTCAGCAGAGCCAAAGCACTGGCAAAAAACCTCTCTCCATTATATTCTACTTGGTATGAATTTACTCAAAAATCCTCCCTCTAATATAAACTCTTTCTTCAGCATTCTTTGATTATAATATTTCTACCTGCTCAAGCCCTGACAGCTTGATATTTAAAAGCTATATAAACTCTCATAATCTAATTTTATATCCTTTTTATATAAAGAGGGACTGTGCCTCATGTAAAGTAACAGTGAATGTATTCATCAAAAGGTTTAAAATGGAGCAATCTTGGCCATCAATAAAAGCTTGGATTTCAGGTGTTTTAAATTACAACTTAAAAACATGCACGGCTACTCTTAATGGCAGTGACAATGAGTCATTAATTTGTGTTCTTCTGGTGTCAAGGGTGAGGCCAGTAATCCTGTCATGCCCTTGCTAGAATACAATTTGGCAAAACAGGATATTGTGGAAGCTTTATAAATCTTATATCTCTATTTCTCCTTGCACTGGTCTAGGGAATAATGAAAAAGAGCGGCACATAAATTTACCTACCAAATGGGGTGTGCTCTCTCTCCTGAATATCCACGCATAACTCCCGTTAACATTAGTATAAAATATACATGCCCAGCAGGAGGAAGGATAGCCTACCAGATATCCAGAGGTCTGGAATAGGAGCTGAACCATATTCCCTTTAGCAGCTGCCAATCCATCCCAGAACACAGGGATTCATTTTTTTTCCCAGTTTGAGTTAAGCATCCAACCTGAATCATTTGCATAAAAATAAGTACAGCCAAACTGAAAATAAACTGGACTTTAGAGACTGTCTGAAATCCCTTTTTCTTTAAGATGTTAAGTTTACTTAGTTCCAATCACAGTTTAAAATCAAAGAAACCCAATAAAAAAGACCAAAAAAAAAACCCAAAAAAACCAAAAACAAACCTCAAAGATATTTTTTGTAGTAAGTTTCTAAATATGTTATTGGAGAGGTGATTGAAATCTGACAAAAACCACAACGTTTTATAATAATGTCCTGCAGCAAAAGTATGGCACCAATAACTAAACAATACTTTATCACCTTTGCCACTCTCAACAGCTCCCATTAATACCGAGATCATAGTGTTAGGCCTTCTATTCCCCAGCTGACCATGTTAGTGACAGCCAGGGCTTAGGCAATGACATTGAAAAATATTTGTGGTGACACAGCCACAAATCACTGCGAGACGAGTTTAAAACTCAATATTCACTAAACTTGCATCTGTTCTTTTCGTGTTAGAGCATCTACAACGCATTTGTTATAGGCTGAATTCCTCCAAGAACCCAAACATTGATGGAAAGTGATAAAAATTATTGGTTGGGAAAACTCGATAGGCAGAGGGGCCTTTGTCAAGTCATTTATTCACATGAAGTTATTGTCTGAGAAGGAACCACCTGCGACACCTGAGGAAGAGATGTCCTAAGATTAGTGGGTTTTCACATAAAATGCACCCAGTCCAGGAGCACAAGTACCTTTAAGTCAAATTTTCTAAACAGTCTCATCATACATGTATTGATTTTTTTTTCATCTCTCCCAGGGAACCTAAGGAGACACTTGGCTACCTAATGATTGCCACAGGACATTGTCTGTTCCATGTGGTCCAGATCCTCTCCAAATGAGCTGTTTCCTGGGTATGGTGATGGGCAGATGGCCCAGATGCATGTCCATTCCCATATTTCAGCTTCAAACATCCTGCCTCGTCCTGAGAGCACGCTGGACACATTTTTCCTGCTTTTCTTTTCACAGACCTGTGTTACTGAATCCCTTAGGCAGGGCACAGAAGCTCCTGAGGGTAGCAACGAACATCTGCACATCTTTAAACTGGCTGATCTGTTTAAATTAATTCCATGGTGGTGGCCTGCAGTTGGTAGTGACCTTCTGGCATTCCTCCCTTTAGGAAACTGTGAAGAAGAAGAGCACCAGCAGGGTCAGGAAGGCAGTAGGCAAGGGTTGGTGGACAAAAACCTCGTGAATAAACACTAAGGAAAGTTGCCTGTGGTGTTATCTTGTGATATCCCTAAGCCAGTGGGTATAAAACAGGGAAATAGGAGAGCCCTGAGCTGCAGAAACTGTCCCAGACTCCATAATCTGCCTTGAGGAGCATCTCCTACGGCTGCCATCTGAATTCCAGGCAAAATGGACCATTGGTCAGAGTCTTCCAAGTTGTTAAGTGGAAAAAGTTGTTTCTAAGCTGTGCTATTGCTAAATTCTCTATTAAAATCCCATTATCAGTTTTCTTCTGACCCACACCCCAGGAGAGTAGATGACTTTCCTGACTGGGAATATGTTCAGAAATGGCAACTTTTTGGAGTGCATTGAAGAGAACTGCTCAAGGAGGAGAATGATTAATTCTTAATAGCAAGTTTTGCAGCATATTGAATGACACATTCTTACATTATATATTGATATATAACACACTAGTCCTCTGCCATGCTGACTAGAAGTTCATTTCCAACAAGGAATAGTTTATAGATAATGCAGCAGGTGAGGCACAGAGCCATAAACCTCTGGCTTTTTCAGTTGTACCAAAATCTTTTGGAACTTCATTTTGGTTTGAGTGATGACTGTCTTGGATGTTGATATTAAGCAGAAGCAGCAATAAAGGTGTGCAATGCCAGTTCTGTCCCTGCTTCCCTGAGGCAGGAGGCACAGCCCAATAGGCCTAAATTCAGAGGAACTGCAGGAAGTCAGACACTTGCCTGAGGATTAATCGAACTTCCTTGTTCAGAACTTTCTTGCTGCTTAGTGTGCCTTACTTTTGTTTCAGTTTCTAGTGTCTTACAGGTGTGTTAGTGGATTTTGCATTTACCAGTCCTTATAACTGTAGTCATACGTAGTTTTTTATAATGCTCATAACTAAAGTTCAAAAATCCAAATGTTGCTGTTTCCTTACTTTATACCCAAACCTGTAAAGCCACTTCAATAACACACTTTCACAAATAAATGTTTTTGTTCCCTTCTTGTGCCAAAGGAACCCCCAGTAAGTTCCACAACCCCCAGTAGGTTCCAGCAGCCAGCTAGGCTTGTATATATGGATATATAAAGTTATTTCAGTGCTTCTCAGTCCCTTCACTAAGATCAAGTGCAGTGTCATTTCCCAGCTGGAAACTACATCTTGCCTTGCCTGCACTGTGATCCAGACATCTAATTGGCAATTCCACCAATTTCAGAAAAGCCTCCAGCCCTTCCAAGCCTTTGTGAAATTTCTATAGGAGCTACCTGAAAAGTTCAGCCTTCTGTTAGCTTTACAATGAAACAGCCCAAATATTTTCAGTTGCCTATTTTGAGGAACAAACCTTCAGGTTTTCTCAGCTAGGTAATAAAGCATTTGTTCCTTTGGCTTTCATTTAAAATCAAGACAAAAGACACATTTTTAGAGATGATATGAAATGAAATTCAAATGAGTGAGTACTTTTGGGAAAGAAGACCTTTAGTGCTTGAAATGCTTTGTTACAACTGAATAAACTAAATATGCTTAATATGAAAGGTAATGATGCGACTGATTGAATAGTTTGACATTACAGCACATGAAATATCATTAACAGGTTCACGGTGGTTTTATATCAATACCAAATCTCAGAATAAAATAAATGGAAATATGAAACTACAATGATTTGTCACTGGAGCCTTTCAGTGTCATTTAAGAAAATGTTTTCAGTGAAAGACTACTCAGCATGAGCTGGTGCAGCACAAGAAACTGCAGCCTTGTGTAAATTTGAGGTTAAGCCCAGTTAAACAATTTCAGATACCTGCAGCTCCTCTGTACCTGTGAGAGGACATGTCCCTATCAGCTCAGGTACCTTTGACTTCACTGGGCATCACCAATTCATACCTGCAGTGACCACTGCTGCCACATTTCAGGATGTGACTTCTTAACATAGCAAGCAAGAGATGGCTGTGAGCCCCCTGAGCCTCCTGTTCTCCAGGCTGAGCCCCACCCAGCTCCCTCAGCTGCTCCTGCTGCTCCAGCCCCTTCCCCAGCTCTGCTGCCTTTCTTTGGATCTCCTGGCCAAGCAGTCCATGGATAGCCACCATGAGGATTGGCCTACGGGATAAAAACCCTTTGGAACTGGCATAGGTTGGTTCTCTCTCTCTCACCTCACAGAGGCGACAGAGGCAGAACTTGCGTTTTCACCCAGGGAACACAGATGCTCAAACCGTCTCCACCAGCACTTTTGCCTGCATGGGACCACACAATGCTGAAGGCCAGCAAGTTGTCAGTCCATTTAATTCCACTTTCTCTTAGGAAATCTCTTTCTGACAGCTCTGTGTCATACTGGGAGCACTCACGTGCCCTATATATAACTTCCAGGTGCTGTTACCCCTCACCCTTCACAGGGATTTGGTTTCAAAGTGGAACCAAACACAGGAATATGCTATAAAATATTATTAGTCATCCAAGTCAGTCACCTCCATCTTCTATTTAAAATTGATGGCCAGGTGCAGATGCTGCCTTCCATGGCTTCACTGACTATCACAGTTTTCTTGCCATCTTCAAATTTATGCTATTAGTAAATGACTACTGAAACACAATGTTTTTCTGATTGAGGAAACCACTGATAAAATCTGAGGCTGGTAAGAAGACAGAGAGTATGTAGATAACACTCCCAGCTTCTTGTGTTTTAATTTAGGAAGTTAATTTGATTGGATCTCGTTATGACTGAAGAATATTTTCATTTTCCCACACGGTAAATGAAGTGGTCACCGTTTGGAGCATTAGAGGATTTCATTTGGTCCTTTCAAAAAGCAAAAATAAAAATAAATAAGAAAACGCAACAATACATAAATAAATTTAAGTAAATTAATTATTGAGCAATGCAAGTCTGGTTTTGCAAGCATTGGGGAAAAGTATACCCTGGTTATGTGAATTTTTTTATACAATTTCAATATATAGCACTGACTGCCTTTTCTATTTGTATTTCTTATATTTGCAAGGATGAAAAAGAACAAGAATTAGGACCAACATCTCAAAATACCAATAGCCTACACATTCTTAAATTTTTTTGCAAGTATCCAAATGGAAGGGTGGATTTTTTCACATTTTAAAGTAACCTCACAAATTTGCATGAAAATAAAAGGGAGCAGAGGAAAAGCTATAAATGCTCATAACAGTGTATTTAATACAGATACACATTTTCTAAGTGTATTTGACAGCCAAGGCTTCTTTTTGGTAGGAAATTGCATAACATTGAGCATAATGTTGTTTCCAAACCATAATATGTGTATGAAAACATCGGGATTTGAAGGGACAAAAGCATCATCAAGTTTTTTAATTTCACTCCCTCTCTCCCCAGGTGGCAGATTTTTAAAAAAATATTTCATTTTCATCATTTCCAAATCAAAGGTTTTGGGTTCAAAATGGCATATTTCTTAATCGAAGTTTTAGTGTGACAGAGATGTAAAATAAAAAACTGAATTGATTTCATGGCCCTTATTTGGTTTTTTATTGTTCATCTTACTGAAAACTTGAGGACCAAAGACTTTGTCTTTTCTTCTTCCAAAGCAAAATGTCTGTTTTCCCCTACTATTTTCATGCATATGCTATTTTGAGGCACTTTAAAGGTGCTTCTTTTTGCTAAATCGTGAGAAGTTGCAGTTTCTGTTTAATTAAAGCTCAGAAGCCCTAATGTCATTCCACTGGGAAAAAAAACGTAACAAGTTGTCACACGTGCACAGGATTAACGTGAAAAAGTGGTTGACTTTGTGTGTATCTTTTTTTGCTATTGTTACCTCTTTTCTTCAGTTTCTTTGGTAATTCTTAAAACTTCATAAGCTGCATTTATGTTAAGCTGTTCCTGATACGCTCCAATAAGTGTGCTTTAGACACATTGTTAACATAAGGCCAAATCTGTAATACAGCATGGACAATTAAGTGCACAATTTTTGTATAAATGCAAAATCCCTCACTGTGAATTATTTAATTAATGCTCTACAGTTCATTTAATAGCGCTCTTTCAAAGGCCATTTCACTCACAGAAAACTAATTTCATTCTTGGGGTTGATTTAATTAGATTGTATGATATATGGTATTGCTAATTCAGTGGCTCTCTTTGCAGTGTCTAGCCCGTTGCTCCTATTGTCGGCAATCTGTCAGCCCCATTTTTAACAGTATTGAAAAATTCAAGCTTTATTATTGCTCGCTCACTCTTTCTCTCCCATCAGGAGGAAAGTAATGAGCTTTTCTTCTTATGAGAGCAAGCAGAGAGTGTGGTGCCCTTAGCGCTTCAGGCAGCGAGCAGTATTAACAGCCTGATTCATGAGTTAAGTTTCTAACTGCCCGTGGCTATTAGCACTCAGTCCTTTGGCTGTCATTTAGTTAAAAAGACTCTTCGGTTAATTCACTCTTTTAATGAGACTGTGCTATTCAACTAATGTATTTTACTGTATGAAAGGTCACACCAGGAAGCAAAACAGATTGGAGGGAATGTAGCGGGAAGCCTGGCTGTCAAGAAACAGTTCAAGCCTCGCAGGCATTTCGCCGCCGCGGCGCCCGTAATAGGCCACGGAACTGATGGGCCAGCGCTCACCTCAACAGTTGAGCACCATAAATCACGGCTAAATAGAAAGCAGATTAATCAGAGCCACAGACAAAAAGAGCACGTGTTTCATTACCCATATAATCACTAACATGATTGCCAGACAAGCCAGGGGAGCCGTGCGCGGGGCTGACAAAACGCGGCGCGGCGGCGGGCGAGGGACCCGGCTCCGCGGAGATGTGGCCACTAAATCTTTTCATTAAGGAGCCGCTCCCCGAGACCTTCTTGTCCAAGGGCCGCTTGCTCGGAGGGTGGCGTGGGGGGAGTGGGAGAAAGGCAGGAATATAAAGGGTTGTGTTTTAGTGAGCAGGGTCAGAGGGGGCAGCGCAGGCTTTTCCCCGCCATAGCTCAGTTTGTACTTAATTTTCTGTGTCACCAGGGCTGGGAGAAGCACGTGGGAGATGGGATGACCCTCTCCTCTTCCTCCTATCTTTATATAAACCCCCAGCAAGCCAAACCCAGTCTGCTGCCCACATTTTCTGGTTCAACACACCACCCTTTAGCTGTGCGGCACATGCCAAGTCCCAACGGATGAGGAAGCATCTCATTTTCATTTATTCCGAATTTCTCCGATGGCATTTCCATCTCATTTTCATTTATTCCGAGTTTCTCCAATGTCATTTCCTTACTGAACTCCCCCTCCTCGCTCGCACCCTTTACGTCATCGGGAATCGTGTGTAAGACACGTGTCCGCATCCCACGGCTTCTCCCAGCTGGGCTCCTGCAGGAAGGTATGGTTGGAAATCTGGTTTGCTTCAGCATCTCTGCTTGGGACGTCCAATTGAAAATGTTTTTCTGAATATTGCTCATTAATTTACGGAAGGAGAAAATGAGAAGAACCTCTGTTTTTAATGGCTTTGCATCTGTCGGCCAAGGCGTTAAACATCTGAATTACTGTGAGGGTATGTGTGTGTTTTGCTCATTTTTAATTAGTGTCGGGGGGAAAACTCCAGCACTTTAGGGGCAAAAGTATATTATTTTCTTAGAAACTGTAATTCCCTCAAACTATGGTAAACAAATCATTCTGATTTAAATTTCCCAGGCAACTTCCAAACAGGGAAACCGTATGTTTAATTACTAAACATCTGTTGCAAAGAATACCCCTCGCTTTTGCAGCACTAATATCACTGTATGAATTTTAAAATCTGTCAGCAAGGGATCACGAAAGCTTTGGGAGCAAAGAGCTGCTCACTTTAACCCCTGAACCAGATAATCTAACAGTAATCCATTCAAAACTAATCAAACATTTACAGAAACGCACCAGCGCTGAGGAAAACAATTCATCATCTTCATGTGCTCATTACACTTCCAACATCTCAATCTACCTATGTAAATGAGACCAGGGATCTGACATCAGGTCCATGTACAGAAATTATAAACAAATATTCATCCATTATGCTGCTGAAATTTAACAGCTGGAGCACTAACAGTAGCTGAACTCCAAGCCCCGAGTATCAATTATTTATGAACCTAAAACTGACAAGACTGTCTAGGTGAATTAGCTGCATATGTCAAGCTTTGTTATAAATCCCAGCCTACTGTAAAACTCATTTTCATAGAATGTATGTACAAGGCTGACAATATATCAACAGTACGGCATTAATAATTTAGAAGAATGGTACCATAAGGGAGCACCTAGAAACTCTGCTCTGCAATATAGTTGATATTACAAATAAAAAAGTCAAATAAAATGAATTTCCCATAAACAGAGAATCAAATAAAGCATTTTTCTATGATTTTATATTCAATTTTCCAAAAACTTACCAGTTGATACTTGCATTTTTAGGAACCATAAGCATCACCTGAAGTTATTCAATTTTTTTTTTTGCCATTGTTAAAAATGTCTTTGAATTTCTAGGCCTGTTGATGTTGGTTGCATTGCATTTATTTTATTCTTACAGAGTGAGAATTAAAAGTGAGGTGAGGGTAAGAGAAGGAAGAAAAGCACTGCTTGCAGCAAGCACTACTGCACATTGTGTCCCATGTCCCACTATCCCAGGTTGCTCCAAGCCTCATCCAACCTGGCCTTGGACACCTCCAGGGATCCAGGGGGAGCCACAGCTTCTCTGGGTAAACTGTGCCAGGGCCTCTCCACCCTCACAGGGCACAATTTCTAACATCCAAAAAACCCCTGCCCTCTGTCAGTTTAAAGACATTCCCCCTTTTCCTGTCATGGGATAGGGAAAACTAAAATACAAGGCCTAAACCAGAATGTCTACAGCGAGATCTGAAAAAAGGAGATATCAAAGCTTTGCCCAGTGTCTGTGAAATTTAAGACAGATCTGGATTTTGCTGTTGTCTCCCATCTCCACTGAAGAATAACCATCTGCTGCTTTGATGGAGCAATGGACACATTCCCTCAAAATCCAAATTTTGTTCAAAAGCTGCCGGATTTTTCCTGTGTATAATTTCACCTATGCCCATGAAGATGTGTCTGGTTGCAGCACCTTTTTGCTATTCAGAGAGGATGTCCACAAAAAAAATGAATGTATGCACATATGAGAATCTGTGCCTATCAAATAAACAAGATTTTATCTTATTTACGGAAGTAGCCCAGTTTTTGATCAACTGTGAACATCAGCTGTCCTTGTCTGCACAACACAACTTTCAGATTATTAAGAAAAATGGAAGGGGGAGGGAAAAAAGGGGGAAGAGAGGGAGAATCAGTCCTGGTCTTGGGTACAGATAGATGCCAAAACTGAGGGGCGGTCAAAGGGAATATCTAATAATAAACTTACAACCCACAAAGATTGCTCCTACACTTAAACTCAGCATTGATTTTGGATACCCCTTATCGGGGATTCACATTGACAACATCCCATGAGGAATCAAGGATTCCATGAGGACTTCTTCTAACGCAAAAGATAAATCCCAAGACTCTCAAAATTGAGGAGCACAGAGTTTCTGGAAGTATTTTCTCAGTACAAAAGTCAAAAGCACACATGCGTTTTGAAAGAAACAGTAATGGTTCACAAGAGTGTGACAAGGAAGTTAACAGAGCGTTTTTGAGTCAGAAGAAAATTCAGAGGAGGTAATATGTCCTTGGTGATGCACACTTATACAATAAAGTGGAAAAAAGGAGATGACTTTATGAGTGTGGAAAATGCTACAATGCCATCTCCTCATCTGCAGAATGCTGCCACTTCTGACTCAGGAAGCGCTCGAAAGAGACTGGGAAAATGTAATAAATATACTGTATTAGATAAAGGAAAAAACAGAGATAGACATGCCTGGTTAATGGCTGATGCCTGATACATCAGGGATTTATGAAAGAAAAGTTCTTTCAGGAAGCTGCTGGTGGTGGGATCAGGGAGGACCCATGGGCCATCCAGTGCATCCTCTTGTAGTGCAGAATGAGGGTTTGCACAGCCATTCCTGTGTAATTCTTCAGACTCCTAGGACTTTCCATTTCTCATTGCTTTAGTACTACCTGCATGGGTTGCTTGCTTTAGCTTTTCTAAAGTAGACTTTAATGGCAACAACAACAGTAATAGTAATAGTAATAATAATAATAATAATAATGATAATTTCACTGACTGTGAAATTTACTCTCAAACAGAAAGTCCATGACAAGGCCTTTGCATCACTCAGATCATGTCAAAGTGCTTAAAATAGGACTTAATTTGGATTTAAATAACACAGAGATCTCCTGCTGGCTCTCTAAATACGAATGAACCCACCTTGAATGCCCCTCGATGTCCAGGTGCTGCCTCAGGCACATGAAAAGGTGTTTTCTGTTGAAATCCCTGAGAATTTTCCCCACAGACTTCAAATGCAGAATGAAGATTGTGCTGTCTGCTCAAAACAACGAGCAGAGCATTGTAGAATTTCCACAGGAGAGTTACCCGGGCTTAATTTTTGGACTTAATTAATTGACTTGGTGTCTGATGACATCCCTCAATCTACAGGTGGCTCTTCTTGCAAACTGGTACTTTTATTAATAATTCCAGTGTCTTGTTCACATGTGTGACACCTATGGAATCTTTCCCATTAGCTCTGTAGCTAATATCCTAAATCCTGCTTGGATGCCTTCCCTTTCCCAAAAACCATTCCTTTCCAAGATTGTATTGCAGTGGAGCTACAGGCTGGCACTCCTGTTCTTGCTGCTACACATCACACCACGGCAGGGGTAGAGTTACCTGAGCTTTCCCAGGCCCTTGGCAGAGCTCCCTGTGCTCCACACCTGCCACAGGCACGGCTCAGGGGCACAATGCCCAGCAGGATCCCTTTGGGATCTCCCTGCCTTCCACTGGCACCCAGGAGCCAGGACTTTTACTCTCAACAGATGGATTCAAGTTTCCTTTTCTACTTCCATCAGCCACCGGGCCTATTCAAAGTCATGACTGTGTCCTGAAATTGTCTAACAAATATCCTAGCTATTTATTATGAAATGTCACAGTAATTATGTAAATCTGTTTACCTGGTTAAGAAAACATTTAGCAAAATCCATACCTGGCTCTTCAAAGTGCTCTGCAGCTGTGTCCCAACACCATCCAAACCATTCCCCACCAGTGGGCCAGAGGGATGAGCAAACCCACCTGCCAATCATCAAAGCCTTGTGAAGTGCAGTTATCATTTTCTATTGCACAGTAATCTCTATTTACTGAAAAAAGGAGCGGTGCAGTCACTCCTATTTGAAGATTGTTTTTGTTGAGTTAGGGTAGAAAGGTACATGAACAACCAGACTCCAAATACAACTCCTTTGGGCTTTTGCAAGTGTGGGTTAAGCTTAAAAGATACAGGTCAGCAACAAACAAAGAGTGATTTGAGTATTTGTGTGAGTTTGAGCTAACATTTCATGGGAGACCCATTTTATGAGGGCTACAAGGTGCATTTCCAAGGCATCAGTTCAACAGCTGTATGTTTTCCTTTAATTTCTGAAAGGGTTTTCAACACAATAGTTCTGTGATTTCTTGAAATTTTTTAGTTAGAACTGAGCCTAGAGCTGGGAGTCTCATAACCGTAACTCAGAAACTGGATTTGGAGCTGAAAAATAATTCAAGATGAAAAAAAATTTTTTTTTGAATTGGCTATGCTTGGTGATAACTCTTGACTTATTCTTCTGTGCTGCTGCAATAAGCTATATTCTGGGGACCTGCTTTTGTGTCTAAAAAGATAAGTCTCTTGTTGGGAAGAAAATTGCCTCTCTGACATAAATCTTTGGAATAGGAGTTTACAGAAAAGTGGTAAATATATAAAAAGAAAAAAAAAAGATCAAATATCCCAAGCAAAACAAGAACAGGAGAAGATGAGGAAATATTTGCATTACATCAACCAGAAAGATTATATAATAATAATAACAGACCTCGTTTCTGACTGCCATCTTGGGTTTTATCTAAACTTTGCAATGCATAGCTTCCCAAAATTTTTGCCAGCAGAAAGCCCCTAGGTTAGCACCTCTCCACACTGTGAACAGAGCTAAGAATGAATAAGAAAAATCTAAAATCCCAGAGTTTTTTCTCTTCCTTTTCTAATTCCTGACTATATGTAAGGAATCCCATAAATACCTGTGGATTAAAGTGATCTAATTATAAGACTTGAGATCCTCTAAATGTCAGATGTAGACTGTAGTGCTATATAACAGCATTTAATGAGCCACGTAAATGACAACACTCACAAAGTATAAAAGAAGCCGCTGGCAGGAGGTTTTGGGCCTTGATTTGTAGCATTACCTGACATAAGTACCTGCCCACCAACAGCAAATATCCCAGGATTCTCCTTTACTCTCTCCTGAGGCACTGAGGTACCAACAATAGGTACCTCAGTCAGATAATTTCTCCCCACAGTTTAACTGGTGTGGCTGACAGCCCAAAAGCACTTCAATTCCTGACCTACTCAAAACATATTCACTGCACTGAGTCTCACCCTACCTGACTGCTGTGTTTAAAATGCCTCAGGGTGTATTTTGCTTCCAATAAAGCACATTAGACCTGCTTAGCTAAGAAATAGAGCTGCTAATCCTGGCAACGCTGCTGATTGTGCACGGCCTGTGCACACTTCTTACATGGTCAATTAAATTTACAAACCATTTCAAAATTACCTGCAGCCAGCAACAAAAACGAGCTTGGCAACATCTGGATGGCTGAACTTGATGCCTGATAAATCCATCCTTTCTGCTTTCTTTCCAGCTCGTTCAGAGGGTGCAACACATATTTCAGAAGAGAGGAGTTCACTTATCATGTTTTATGTGCTTGAAAATTGGAAGGTCCTTGCAGTTGTAGTGATGCTGATTTTTTTTTAATTATGTCATTGCAGATGATGCTTAAAATAAGCAAATCTTCTGCATTACTCTCATTACTGGTCTTTCTTTACTAGGAATTAAAATAGAGAAATGCCAGACTGGGTCAAATAAACAAAAGAAAAAATCCACAAAAAAACCCCTTAAATAAACAAAAAGGGGAAAAAATAAAACAACAAAAACCCCCAAGCCCCACAGAAAGTGAGGACCGTGTTTGTGGTTGGCTGCTAAATCAAGCCATGAATTTTAAATCCATCTACAATCTACTGACTTCTGTGATTTTTTCCCTGTTTCGCCATTTATTAAATGGAGAGAGAGACAAAGAAAAGAGAAATGTTAAGAGTGTGCTGAGAACTGTTCTTTCATTCTGGTGTAGTTTTCAGATCTGACACAAGCTGTTGCTCTAAATGTGTACAAATACTTGTGACAGCCTCAGCCCTGTGCTACAACTTTTGGGTATTGTCTGTTGATTTGATTCCTGGAAATTTTTCTTCAAGTTATTTTAATTCAGTGAAACTTGTCTCAGGAACCAAGTGAGGAAGGAAATGGACTGGTAAATATTTAAAGGGTTTTGGAGGATGGGCTTTGGAGAGAGAAGCTGCAGGTGTTCCATGCCTGGCAGTGCCCAAGGCCAGGTTGGACGGGGCTTGGAGCAACCTGGGATAGTGGAAGGTGTCCCTGCCCATGGCAGGGGGTGGCACTGGAAGAGCTTTAAAGTCCCTCCAAACCCAAATCATTCTATGATTCTGTCATTGTACTTCTACAACACTCTTAACTTAGAACACAAAGAAAACCTGTGACAACCATTCCTCGCTGTGGCCAGGTTGAGCAAATACCCCCCCACACTCCCACAGAATAGAGCAGAGCATTTAATGGCAGAGGAACAGACTGAGTCGTTGCAGGTGAATTTAATGGTGGCATTTCCAAATGTAAAGGCTGCAGGGTGAGGAATTATGAAATATTCTTCTGGAAAGAAGGTTTTGTGTGTTTGTCTGCCTAAATATGTGTAACAGCAGCGTGTTCTCTAGTGTAATGCAAGCGAGCAGCAAGGAAACCTTCTAATGGTGTGTAATGCCTATTAATGTGGGTAAAAGCAAGAAATGTGACTTAGGAGGCAGATACTGTCTGCACAAAGAACTGACGAGGTCCTTTGCTGGTATTTTTCCAGTTATTGAACCATCAGGTGTGACTGTAAAACACGAAATATGGAAGTCCAACAAATGTCATACTAAGTACTTTTCAAAGATGTAATTGATCATCAAATTCCAATAACAGTTTAGGTACTTAGTTGATATTGAGATTAATATACAGCTGGCTTCAGCAAGAACCTCTTTGGTTTCTGACCTTGGCTGGTAGTAAAATCCAATCGATATTTAGACCAAGCAAGACTTCCAGAGAGGATACATTGAAGACATTAGTTTTCTAAAAAAATACTGTCATCAGCTAGAAAACCTAATCCTCTGTGAAGAATATGGTGGAACAGAGTTGAGTAGCGAGCCAAAAAAATGTGACTAATCTCCTGAACACAAACAGAGTTTACTCCCTCCTGGTTTCCCTCCTCTGGCTTCCTGATTTTCTACTCCCTCTTCCCTCCCATGGAGAACACAGTTAGCACCTGTGTAAAGGCAGGAGTTTGCTTTGCAAACCTGGCTAGAGGCCACTGAACCAGCAATCTGATATAGCAGATATGTCCAGTCAAGAATAACCTGCACACCTTAAATTTCAAGTTGCCAGGTGCTCCCTACAGGCAAACGTTTCATGGGCCAGGAATTATTCCTGGGAATACTCTGTGGGAAAAATAAGAGATTCACAAATTCCATACTATTTCTTACCCAAATTTCTCAATGACAGGTCTGCTGACAACATAAGGTAAATGCAGTGAAGTAATACTTATTGCTTAATTGGAATAGTGTTTTTATCAGACAACTTATACCTTTTTTTCCTTCTATATATTTCAGATAGATCTACATAAAAATATAAAATAGATTGCTAAAATATATAGTGTTTTGCTGAGTTTTATTTAATTAGTCTTTCCAATGTCTTTGGGATCTTAGAGCTAATTACCCCAAGCACATGCTAGAAGAAGATTAAATTTCCAAAAGGCTTCAATCTAATCTGATCTTGTGCAGATTTTATGCAGATTATTATGCTTGGCATGCAAAGCCATGTCTGCAAAATACCTGTCATATCCTTTTCCAAGCACATGATGGAGGTCATATGGAAAAAACCCACTGTCCTAAATGGTTTCTTCAACAAGATTGCCTTCCACCAATAGGAAAAAGAAAGCTATTTTTTAAAAATTACTTTTTATTTCATATATGCATACATACATATCTATTAGGGTTTGTTTGACTGTAGGGTTCCCATGAATATAATGATTTATTAAATCTTGTCCAATGTCTTGACAGAAAAATCAATCCTTGAGAAGCCGTTTGGAATTTTGAAAGCCATTTATAAAATCATAATAATTTTATCAGACTTAGTCCTTTCCCCGCTGTCACCTTGCCTGTACCACAGTTGCTAAAACCAATTGCAAGGTGTTTTGGGTTTTTTTGTCTGATACATCTGGGATTTGGTGCTGGATGTGCAGCTTCACCACTTACCCACCAAGCAAGGGTTAGTCAGGTAACATCACCTCCCCATCCCAAACAGAGCAGAACCTCACACAGGCAAGGAATCCTCAAATTAAGTTCTTCAGTTGTGAAATTGTTTCTTTTTATGTGATGCTCTGCCAAAACCTGGACTGACAGCACTGAGAACATCCCAGTTTCTCCAGGCTGCCTCAAGGAAGGGGAAGAAGGGGCAGCTCAAGAGACACACATAAAGTTATGAACATAGACAAAGAGATTTTTTTGAGATCAGCACCTTCTGCTGTCCTGGCATGGCTTAGCTCAGTTTTGTTTGCATTTCCTCCCTTCCATGGACTGTCAGTGGGTGAGGTTTACTTTCACATCCAGCTGCCTTCTGACACATGGCGAGGACCTTAAGGAGCTGCTCCTGTAAAAGGCTGTGTGTGCTGCATTCCCACAGGGAATGAAAGGGGCCTTCTGCCAGTCCTGTCCTCCACTGCCCTCACAAACCTCCATGAGGCACCTCCCTGTTGGCCAAGGTGGTATCAAGAAAAAGAAGGAAAATGTGAAAGGAGCTCAGAGAAAACTGTAATTTTACTTTTCTTTAGACGCATGAATCTAAAAATAACTTTGAATAAGGACTTTTATATATATATAGATCTTTATAAATAATCACCTAATGTGTCTAGCCAGAAAAATGGATGAAGCACCACCACTTGCACACCCTTCCTTAATGGAATGCAGGTTTCCCTGCACTGCTGGGCAGTGAAAGGTCTGACCCAGATTCGACACACGCCGGAGTAAAAGTGAGTCAAAATAAGTGCAGCAAACACAGCTGCTAAATCGCCACCTTTTTCCATCCCATTCCCTTCAGTGGAGAGCTTCAATTATCTGTAAGTGCAAGATTAGTTCAAGAAGAGCAGCGGAGGGATGAAGGCTGGAGCTGTTCTGTGCTTTGGAGGACACGGGGATTGTGCTCGGCACACATCTGCAAGGCTCCCCCTCTTAAATCAAACCCTGCTCCACTGCACCATCTTAATTGTTCCAGGTGTTGTAGTCAGTAAACATTTGCTCAGGATTTTATGTGGGTACTATACCTGAAGATTTGTTTTCTATTCGAAATACTTGCATTTCCTTCTGTCTTTGTAACTGGAAGAAAAATTAACTCTGATAAACCTACTTGGGCTCACAAGTTGTTTGTTAACCTGTTTGTTAACCTATGCTATATATACCTGGAGTATATTTTTCCATATGATTTGATTTTGTGGTATTCTCACCCCAGTGGTAGCTCCCTGCTAACAAATAAAACCAGAAAGGTACACAAAGAGTCAAGTAGAGCTGCACAGACACCATTGCAAGGTTCTGGTTATTTAAAAAAAAAAAAAAAAAAGGCAAGTGTTGGATGGCAAATGACAAGAATACTATTAAATTTTAAAATTCTTTATGTAGATCATTCCTGAGCTAAGCTTTTTTACATTGCAGTGCAGATATGAAATAAAATGGAGTCTAACAGCAAGGATAGAACCAGTAATTCCTCTGCAGAAAATGCACAGAAAGTTAATCTCTATTCTGCCATAGAGCTTGTGTTCAATCAGAATTTTTAGTTTGGTTTTCATTGATTGTATAACAAATAGAACAGCAATAGCCAATACACACAGATGGTCAGCTATGTCCAACATATCTGCTGTGGTTTGTCTGAAATGTTCTCTTTTCTTTTAATCAGTTTGTCTCTCCGCTCCACAAAGAGCCAGGAAAAGGGGAGACATCACCAGCTCATTCCCAGAACAATCTTTTTTCACCTTCAGAGATTTGAAGAAGATACAAATAAAAGATAAATGAGTCCTATCCAAAACTGGACTGAATTTGGGAATTTTGCAGACACACACTGGTGCGGTCCAACCACAACCCAGCACTGCCATGTCCCCCACTAAACGATGTCCACAAGTGCCCCATTTCCATGTTTTTTGAACACTTCCAGGGCTGGTGACTCCACCCCTTCCCTGGGCAGCTTGATCCAGTGCTTGACAACCCTTTCAGCGAAAAAATTTCCCTCATATCCAGTCTAAACCTTCCATGGTGCAACTTGGGGCCATTTCCTCTTGTCCTATCCCTTGTTCCCTGGGAGCAGAGCTTCACCCCCACCTGGTTGCACTCTCCTGTCAGGGAGTCAGACGCAGCAAGAAGGTCCCCACTGTTTGCCACACACCTTGTCTGGCAGGCACCAGCCCCAAGCCGCACACACAGCTGAGCAGCAGGGACGTGAGGAGGAAGGACAAATCCCCCCTGAGCTTTGGGGTAAAAACCTGGCAGAACTCCTCCTTGCTGTCCATGCAACACCACGCTGATGGCAGCTCTCAGCCCTTTCCCGCTCGAGGGGGGCAAGGCTCACACTTGCAGCTTCTGAGTCCCTCACAGCTCTCCAGGCATGGATGTTTGGGGTTTTACAGCTCCATCCCTGCCCAGCTGGGAAGACCCACTGCCTGCAGGGTGCCCTCTGCAGCTGAGCCATCTGCCAGCCCCTCCAGCGTGGTTTTGCATCAGGGCACCCCTGCCTGGCCTTCTGGGGAGTAGGAGTCATAAACCCCCAGCAGCTCAATGCCTGTAATGACTCCTCTGAAGATTTTTATAGGCGATCAGCTCCTGGAAAGGTCTGCTGGTAATTTGTGGAGAGGGTACATTACCGTTATCCTTGAGGAATTCCTGCTTCCTTTTTATGCGCCTTTCTTCTCTTGGGGGGACTGGGAAATGAACGGGAGGTGTTAGTCAGGAGCCTCTCGCCCAGCACAGGCTGCATTTATTTCTCTGCAGACACAGAGAGAGCTGCAGCCTGCTGATTCAGGGCTGGATGTCTCCCTCCACCCCTCTGCGGTTCAGAGGGTGGCAAAGGGGCAGGGAAGGGAATTGAAATTTCCTGGAAATGGTATAAAAGAAAGGGACAAGATTCTAAATAGCATAAACCAGCAAAGAGCTTTAATGGTCAGGTATCATCACAAACCCCTCTGAACCAAGCAGGGGAGAAAATGTAGAAGGTTACTTGGTTTGTGAACTGCCCACATCAGCAAAATGCTCCTGGTGACACCTGGGAGGAAGACTGGGTGAAGCAAGTGATTTCTCCATATAAAGCAAGCTGCAGTCCTAGATTTAGGACAGTTCTTCCCATGCAACTCAGCCCAAATTGACAAAGATTGAGTAATTTACCCAGTAATGATAAAGCTCAAGTAAGTGTCCCCAGTGTGGTTTTTCTGGGCTGTGGCTGCCATGCCACTGCTTTTCCAGCAAATGTTTTCCACTGCAGACAGCATTGCTACCAACAAAACAATCTTCCAGAGATCATAAAATGTTAAGGAGTTCATTTGTTTAAAGCATTATGAAATAGTTCCCTTGCAGATCTCACTCTTTAATTTCCTGCACCGGGGCTGAGGTGTGGGACACCAATACTGATAGATCAGATTAACACCTCTGACGCTCAGGCTTTTCCAGCTGCAAAACACATCATCACTGTTGCAATATGAGCTCTGGGGTCTGGACCTGTTGCTCCCAGGGGTCTTGAACGAACTAACATAAAGCAAAAATTACAAGCAATTCATTCTAACAGGTAAACCAAGCCCCCTGGGTTGCTAATTTGCCTATTGGGGAAAAACACTTAAAGAAGGAGATGACTTTTTCTTCTTTATGTTCTCAATAAATCCACTTACTTTCTTCAACTCAAGGTTTCCTACAAATCGTATAAGTGCAACAAAAATGTGTGAATAGAGTGGCTAAAATTAATCACAAGTTGGAGACTGCCTTGCTGTGATTTGACAACCAGGGTCTAAGGGCCAGTAAAAGCAATTTGTGTCATTATCAAGCAGAGAATTTTTGGCACATTATTTGATATGTTACACACGGAGTGGTGCTGTGTAAATAGGCTTTTATTTAGGGTGAAACAACAGAGAGACATGAGGAGTGGGGGGAAAGATTGGCAGGGCAGATATTCCCCATATCACGACAGCACCTTCCAGTTATCAGACCTGGGGGGCCTAAAGGGGAGAGGACATTGGGACAAGGGTCTGCAGTGACAGGACAAGGGGAATGGCTTCCCACAGCCAGAGGGCAGGGATAGATGGGATATTAGAAAGAAATTTTTTTCCTGTGAGGGTGGGCAGGCCCTGGCACAGGGTGCCCAGAGCAGCTGTGGCTGCCCCTGGATCCCTGGCAGTGTCCAAGGCCAGGCTGGATGGGGCTTGGAGCAGCCTGGGCTAGTGGAAGGTGTCCCTGCCCATGGCAAGGGGAGGATTAGATAAGCTCTAAAAGTCTCTTCCAATGCAAACTATTCTATGATTCTGTGCCTTAAAGATTTTTTTAGTAAATGCAGTGTCATTTCATGAGAGTCCTTCCCAGCACACACAGGGCGGTGGAGCAGCAATCCCCTGCCTTGCCAAAACCTTGTGTTCCCTGAGAATTATGGCTGTGTCCTCTTTGTGTTCACATCAGCCTTAAAAACAGTGACTTCAGCCACTGTGTTGCATAAATGTTGAATTTTTTGAAATGTGATTGATGTGAAAATATTCCTGTTTTGCTTCAAAGAGCTCCATTAGAAAGGCCTGGGGAGTCCAGCATCTCTCCAGGATGAGCAGAGGGAACTGAGTGGGACAGAACTATTTAGAGCTGTCAGGGGAAGAGTAAGGGATGCTGTCCCAAATCAAGGGGAAGAAATGCCCAAGAAGAGCTTGTGAAATGGCAATTGGATTTATTCAGTGAACTGGAACAAAGACTTTTTGTAAAGAGTTTCAGTTAATCTTGTGTGAAAAGCTCCACGTTTCATTATAAATTACTTCTGGAATGAGTTACAAGCAAAAAGTGCTTTACACCAGTGCAATTCCATGAGAGCAACACTAATGGCCTTGGAACACCCACAGCCCAGAGCCAGAGATGAACCGACAGAAAGCCAGCAAGAGGAGGAAAGGGACCCTTAAACAAAGCACTAAATCCCCCTCCTTCATCCCAATCCTTCCAAAATCCTGGAGCAGAAGATTGTCCATGGGCAGAGTCAAAAATGTTCACTCCCTGCCAGAAGAGCAACTTCTATTTCTAATGAAATAGCAGCAAATAAAACTGGGAAATACACAAAAAGTGTCTCTCAACATCAATGTGTTGATACTGTTCTATCAGTTGGGGTTTTTTTGTTAAAACCACTGGTGTTCTCTCAATATTATTTTCTCTACAAACCCTCCATGAAGGAACCACATGTAGAGAGATAGTTGGTGTGGGGACTTTCTTTGCTTTACTTCATTTTTGTCAGTGCTGCAGCTTCATTCTCATAAAATCAAGTTAATTGATGGTTCCAAGTCAAGTTTTGGGCCAAAACTAAGTCCACTGCATTAAAGCGTGGTCCAAAGAAATGTCCTTGCAGCTGGGCTGTCCCTCCTCATCATCAATACCCTTTTCTTTCGTTATGAACTTTTGGGGAGTCCATACACAAGTAAAGACTTAGATCCAACACTCATTGAAAATGTTATGAGCTGATTTCCCATTTTTCTCCCAGAAAGAGTAAAGCCAGTCATGACTACCAGCTACTCCATGTTATTTTTACAGGACAGCAATTAGTCTCTGTAATGGAAAAGAAAAATGCCATTAATTCAACCAATGTATTACATATTAATTACCAAAATTATTGAAATAAACTTTTTAAATAATATCAAGGAAGTAATTAAAAAAGTTGCTCCGCACATAACACTTTCAGATCCAGAATGAGAAATGTATGTGACTACTAGGGGCCAAAACATGGCACATTTAATTTAAACCCTGGCAGCAAGGGGCAGGTTCCATTGCAGCTGTAATAAATTACATACAAGTGCTACAGAACAATAACAAAAACTGTGAGCCATCCATTTCAGTACCATTTACAAGAAATCAATATCAATACTTAATGCAATACTGGTGAAAAATGAGCAAAGATACAGAAAGCATAATAAACCAGTAATGAAAGACCTTGCAGTGTTTCACTTTGGAAGAAAAAACTAACTGTCTATATTTTCATGTAGAGGGATATTTCACTGAGGCAATGTGCTGGAGGTATGAGTGTTTTGCAGATCTAAGTTTAAAATTACCTCTTTATTAAATTAAAAAAAAGTTCTTTAAACTGTGGATTACTAGCTTAGTAAAGCTCATACATATGGAAGGAGGCATTTTGTCTTCCCATGGTGCTGAATATTTTTCATGGGATTGCCTCAGATCAAACATCATTCCTTTACACACCTCTCTGAAGGCACAGGCAAGGCCACTTTCTTCTCACAAATGTAGGTGTTCCATTCTGGAGGTGCTGGGTTTAAACATTCTACCACCAGTGAACTAAGCAGGATATTTCATCAGGTAGCCCCATTTCCTCCACTGGCTTCAGCCTCCTCTGAGAAAAATGTGTTATAATACCTTTCAGAAAGGATCTATTGCCAGGTGGAGCGCGGGACAAAATAATCCTGAAAATAACAAGTGTGAAGTCCCTGTCGGGCGAGGCGGCCAAACGTGAGGGAATTGCCATTTGTCACCACAGGTACCATCCTCATCCACACAATCACCCTCAGCCCTTTGCTCTCCATCAAGCTAAAAGGCCTTTCAGGAAAGGTTCAGCTCTCCCAGATTTCCCTTCAGCTCTCCCGGATTTTCCTTCAGCTCCCCGTATGCCTCAGAGGACAGGAAGAATTAGAAAGTTAGGAGAATTATTGTAGCACTAGATGAATTCTAATACTAAATATAAATATTACATGCTTAAAAATAGCAAGAAAAGTAGTAAGAAATGAATTGCAGTGAATCTACAGGTGGGTAGATCATGGATAAATAGACAGATAAAAACTCCTCTTGCCATCACTTTTTATCATGCCATACTTCCTTTGTATTACCCCTGGGGTTACTCCATTGTCTGCCACAGCAGACTACCAAAAAGCAAAGGACATCTAAACATTGTTTTTGGCAAGCAAAAGCTCTCCTTTACTATGATCAAAGTGAAATTAACAATTTACTTCCAAACTGGTTCATAAGCCTTTTGGAACAGAGGGACTTCAGAAGGATCCTGCAATACAGCATTCAGGCTTTAGCACCCAGTAACAAAATATGCTGATATTAACTAAAAGAAAAAAATTTCTACAATTTAGTACCCCAAACCAAAGTCCTGCTGCACCACTGCCCTATCCAGTAGAGACCTCCACTAATCATACGTGCAAGGAAAAAAACCCCTTACTAATAAAACAAAGACAAAATTAATGATATATGTATCATATGTCTCAGCAATACATAACTTGGTCCAACTGCTGTGTTCATACTTGTACAAATATAAAATGTTTTTCACTGGAATATGCCAAGGATTTGCATGTGAACATTTTCAAAACCTGAAGCTTGATCTTCCAGCTTCTCCCTCATAAGCACAACCACAAAAAACTTGGATTGGGGATGAATTCATCCTTCATTCACCCTAAAAGAATCTTACATGAGCTATTAGTCATCTTATGCAAAGAATACAATTTCATATGGGATTTTCATCAGAGTGAAACCACAGAAATTCAATAGACCAAGCAGAAATATTTAACAGCTTTCAGACATGTTGAAGCCTTTCACAGAAAAACAGGAAGACGAGAAATTTGATGTGAAATAAAAACTAAATACTTGATGTGTTTAGTGAAATAATAAACAAGTTTAACCGCAGAAATTAAGGTTTAGACACCTGGTGAAATGTTCTGGTAGAAACTGAGGGACATCTGGAGTCCTGTTCAGTCAAAGGAGATGCCTTGGATGGTTTGCCAGAAGTGCACCCAGCTGAGACCATCAGTAGTTCTACTGCTAGGCTTGCATGCTTGGATTTGCTGAGAGGTGAGGGTGTCCCACAGCTCCTCCAGCTGCCACCCAGCATCAGATGCTGAGGGAAAGGTGACAATGCTGAGGATGCTGCTCAGGCCACCTTTCACAGTTGTTCTTTGGCTCAGACAGCTGGCAGAGCTATTCCTGGCTGTTCTGATATGAACAAAAATAATCCCATGACGTAGCAGTGAGAGCTCATTCCCAACTACCACATATTACTGCACAGTGCACAGGATTTCGTTTTCTTACCTAGACAGGATTTTGTATTTCCCCGCATAAGTGTGATTTCAAAGTAGAATTTAGTTTATTTCTGTTTTGTTTTTGGTTTTTTTCCATTAGGAAGTGTGAACTTGTCTTCCAACACCACAGAATAGCTCAAGGAAGAATTAATCAAGTGCCAGTGTACGAAAAGGGCAAATGAGCTGCCCTTTGGACTCAGACAACCTTTTGGGGTTTGTTCATATAGTTCCACAGTCCCAGTTTAAAAGTGGCACCTGACTCGATGAGATGGAGAACAAGGTCACTCAGGAGGGGACTTTTTGTACTTGTTCATCCATCACAGCCCAGCACGGTGCCATGGCCAGTGTTTACAGGCAATAGCAATTGGGAATGGAGAGCAGAAGGGCTGTGGGGTGCTTTTGGATGCCACAAATGCCAGCCAAGTGGTTCAAAAAACCAAATTTTGCCCCAAGAACCAAGACTCCAAGAGGAGGGAACTTCCTGGATCAGCTCCTACTGTTGCCAGCTCCGCTAGTAACAGCTATATGTCATTCTTTCCCCAAAATTTCCCAGATAAAGGGTACAAGAAATCAGTTTATGGGCACAAAATAAGAGTGCCATCTACTACAGAAGGTTTTGCATTAGAGGCTTGTGTTGAGCAGCACCCCTTGAGCAGTTACCACAGAAGGACCATGGTACTGACAGATGGCATCCAGCCCTCCTCAGATGATAGCAGGGCTCTGTCCAGAACACTCACAGCTGTGTAAAAGCCAGTGGGAGTCTGGATTATGTGCAAAATTAACAATCATTGGGGAATGCAAATATTCCAAACACTACTTCCACTAATCAGCTTTTGAACATATCCCACTCCGGGAGGAAATCAATTTTTTTGCAAGTAATACAAGGGATTCCTATTACATGTTATGAGTTAAGTCTAACTGATTAATCCCTTAAGTAAAATTCCTTTCTTTAAATTAATTCAATGCTTTCTGCTGCCATTCAGTGGTTTGCCTGAGGACATCACATTTATTTGCTCACTCCTACCTGCCTAGGCACACCCACTCAGTGCTGTAACGCCCTTGTTAGTTAAATGCATGATCCCTTGTTATAATTACAAGAAAGGTATTGAGGCAAACATGCTGTCTCACTCTTTAGATCTGTTTTTCATCACCGAGTCCAAGATGGTGATTTAAATATGATTCTAGGTGAGCATCACCAGAAAGAGCTGAATCCCTCTGAAGCTAAAGATTTCAAGAGCCTTGGAGTTTAGACCTTAATGAAATGACTTTTTTTTCCCCTTGAATCATCTTGTGAAAGTGATTCTTGACTTTTACTGCAAAGGAAAGGCTTTGGGAAAGGAGAAGTTCCATACCCAGTAGATGGTGCTGTAATCAAATCCTAAAACCTGTTACGCCAGAGCCACTCTGCTACGGTGTCACGGCAAATTTCCGCAATTAATAAAGAAAGCGTGTTTGTTTTAGACACGTGTCGTTGTGTTTAAAACACACTTATTAATCTGGAGCAGTAATTGTCCAGGCAGTCTGCTGAAACGATCCCAAGAAATGTGTGGTGTGGATTTTACACGTCTCGCAGAAAAGGCGTTGGGGATCTTTCCTCGCATCACTCGGGCTCTCTGGCCCAGGGCTGTGGGATCATTTGGCTGCAGCACAGGGAGGGCACGTCTCTCATTTTGGGGAAGCAAAGCAAAATCCCTCCATCTGCACTATCTTGTGCCTTCCAGCCCGGGGTCAGATTTCACAGGAGCAGAAATGTGATCTGTTGATAAGACAGGGAAGGAATATCATTTCCCAGGTGAATAAATTATAAGTATTTTGTTCTAAAAAAAAATCTTTGGATTTCTTTCAAACTCTTTGACTGTGTTGCTACAGTCCTCCACCACCTGCACTTGCATATCTGATCCTCAAATTCCCCTATTTTGTAACTGGAACTGAATACAATGGCCGTGTCCTGAAATCAGCCTTTACTTTTCTCCTCTACAATCTTCATTAAAGCTCGCTGCTGTTGATAACCTTTGATCTCCTCCCCATTTCTGCTTAACTTTTGAATGCTGCACACCTATCTGATATTGCCAGCTCTCCCAGGGAGGGAAGGCATCCTCTTTGTAGGCATGCCTAGGAGAATAATCTCTCACAAGGAGCTGGAGAAAATTCAGCACTGGGGAGACAGGTCCCTTGATCACACAGATAGAGAGAGACAAGCACCAGAGGGGACTGGCAGAAAACCATGATGGCAGGTGCTGGGCCTATTTGAGAATTTAGTTCAATGTATAGATTTTTTAGTTTGATATGAAAGTCAATTTGGACAGACATCCTTTCTAATGGCAGCAGCGCCTATGCACAACTTTCCTGGACAAGAGCTTGATTTTAGACAATATTCCAAGCACAGAAGCAGATTTTCATATGATAAAATACCTAACAGGGTCTTTTACTATTCATTGCCCCTCTGAACCATCTGGAAGTCATGGCCAGGAAAAGCTGCAGAAGCACTGATCATCCCTGGGATCAGCTCTGGAACTCTGCACCCCACAGAAGTCAAAGAACTCCTAAACAGAGCCCTCACTCACTCCAGAGGCAAATTTAATAAAACACTTGGCTAAGCAATATGCTCATGGATGTTATGTGCCTTCATATGTGGACAGCTGAAGTCTAAGAAAACTCAATCAAAACAAAACAAAAAAATTCCTATAAATCATGTTTCCTGTAGTTTTCACTTATGCAGAGGTTTGCAGCAGAGATTCCTTGGGCTACAGAATTTCATTTAACACACAGCGCGGTTTTTAAATAAGAAATACAGCAGGAGGAATTTATATACTTCTTAGGGCATGGAAGTCCCTTCCCAGAATTATTAATGTGACAATACCCACACACTCAGGGCCGCGTTCCAGCCTTGAGTACACACGTGTGTCTGCACTGAAGTTAGCAAAAAGCTCCACAAATATATCCAAGGAAAGACTTTCCCCCATCATCAATTTTTCAGAAAATGTAATTATTATGTACGATAATTTTAGCTAATGAATACATTTGTATGACTCATTCATTATGTATCACTCATTTATAAGGTATTCACAGCATGTTTTATTAATTATTATTAAAACCTTGTATTTATTTTGATTCATATTTCATCAGGGTTACCTCTTTGAAATGGCACAGACTTTCCTTTGAACTAATCTCAGGCTTGATTTCTGCTTCTGTGAGGCTCCAGTCCAGCTTTATAATAGAAAACAAGAGGAGGCTTTCCAAATATTTCCATGGTCTCTAGATCAGGCCAGTGGTACACAAAAGGATATTATGAGGCCATTGCCCTGTACCAGGTATATAAATAATTTGTAACATAAAAAGTAGGGGTGAAACTGCCCTCAGGAATCACTGAGCTTTTCCCTCTTCGTGTCCATGGAAATGACCCAAGCTGGTCCCTGGGGTGGGATGTGGGGCAGGAACCACCACTTCTGTTCTGCTCTGGTCCAAGCCCTGGAGGAGGAGGATCCTTATCCAAGATCATGACTATTATTGGGTCACTGTCTTCTTTAATTGTTCTACACAAGGATCTGCTTCACCTCCCTGCCTTCTCTCATGTTTTTACTGCTGGTTATTTTGCTGCAATGAAAGTAAACACCGTTCCCTGTAAGATTTGCATTTTCCCTGGAGAGCTTTTATGGAATGCAGCCATTGAAAAAAAAAAATAAAACCACCTACTGTTAACAAACACTTTGTTTCTTTACAAATACCACACGGACACAGTCTTATTCCTCCCTATCACCAATTTTGGACCAGACCAAGACAAAAATCTAAAAAATTAGGAGAGAGAAACCCCCAAGTCTTTGGCACCAGGAGCCTCTGTCTTTGACCATAAGCAGCATGAACAATTTTCATGTAGATCAATAATATAAAATTACATATTGGGGGAGAAAAAAAGTAGATGGGACTTGCAAAGGGATGAAACAAGGCTTTGGGAGTGCAACCCCAAACCTGGGGACTTAACCAAGAGTTAAACCTCAGAAAGGGCAGGAATTAGACAGAAATCTAGAGGAGAAAAATTATTTTAATTTCCACAGACTTAAAAAAAAAAAAACAACCCAATTGAGCTACTGCAAAAAAGGAGACACACAGAGACTGAATTTGGCCATCTTCAAAGCAGACTGCAGGAACAGGCTGCCCTTTTAGCCATTGCCCCTACAGAAAGAAAGGATAAAGGATGCTGGACTGGTCGAAGTCCCAGAGCTGGAACAGAACACAAGAAGCAACACAAATCAGATTGGTTTTGCTGATTTACTTGATTTCTTCCAGACATGGCATTGCAGGGCTCACAAGGCCTGGCCCAGAGAGAGATGTTTAAAAATGGAGAGGTTTCCATCCATTCCAGTAAACTTTCAGACAAATTCTTAAGGCCCACTTTCCATTTCAGTGTGTGGTGCTCCCTGTGCAGAATCACAGATATAGTGAGGAGAAACTCCAGACAGTTCTCACCATCCACAAACAATTTGCAAAATACACCTTGCAAAAAGAGCAGCTCATTATTAAAGTTATTTTCCTTTCAACCCCCTGATTTCCAACAAATGTTGAAAAATGTTACAGATGTTCTTCATTTTTTACACTTAAGCAACTTCAAAAAAAACCAAACTGATTTTGAGTGCATTTGCTCACCACATGAGCATATTTATGTGCTGAAATTCAACTCAAGCCAAATTTTTACAGGTAAATTACAAATTTTGGAGGAAAAGAGGTTTTCTGTTTGGAGCCCTAATACAGTTTTCTTAAGAGTGGCCCAACAGTATTGCTGTGCCTTCAACCCATTATTCCTGAGGTGCAGAAATGCCTGGTTCCAAATGTAGCAAAATGAAAAATTACAGAGCCTGTCTAACAAATCAAAAATAAATGAAGTAACAACATAAAGGTAAATTTACTGTTATTTATAATTTACCATTTTTACCTTGTTTTCAATTGTCTCTTAGTCCTCTTCATTCGAGGAGCCCATTACATTTTATTATGCTAAACCCTATCTTCTGTCACATAAATTACAGTTAAAGATCTTAATATTAAAGCCTCTTAGCTCCCAGACCATATTTCAGGCTTTGTTCAAACCAGACATTAATGCTGAAATTGAACACAGATCACTTTGTCATCATTACCTATGATCTCAAAAGTATAATACAATCTTTGCTATATATGGCACAAAAATGCTTCTTTGTATAACACTGAATTATGGAGATATATTGATATTCTTAATATTTTGACAAAACAATAAAACTAAATATGTTAGCTCTTTAGCAGATACCAGCATACCAGCCCAGCTATTATAACAATAGTTACTGAGGTAGAGGTTTATTTATTCCATGTGAAATAGGAAATTAATCATATAGCTATTTTAATCCTAATTTTTCCCTGGTATAATTTAGCCTTCCTGCTGGCTGATACAGGAACTCTCTTGCCAATGTTCATCATCATCTGCTTGGGTTCACAATATCCACCTTTGTTACAGGAACAATATTCTCTTTTCAGTGGTCGTGGCTCCAGCAAGGAGAAACACGGGTGCAGACTGTCTTTCATCTTATTATGTGCTTTTTACTTCTGCCCTGGAATTACCCTAAAAGATGTGTCCATGAGCCTGGGCAGGGCTCTGGGCTGTGCACAGGGATGGAGGAGGGAACACAGCTGCAATTCACTCCTGGTTTGTGCCTGGAACCTGTGCTTTTTATTATTGTTTTATTATTATTGTTATTATTATTTTATTATTATTATTATTAATTTCATACAAGCAGAACTCCATGTTTGGTGCTTACCCACCACTCTCAGACCTTTACAGACTCATGCATCCTGCCCCAAATTCTGTTTCTAGCTATCATCACCTCCTTCAGGAGAAACCCAACTGAATTTGCATGGGGCTGAGGGCAAAGTACTGCATTTTGCAAGAGTTAGTTCTACTCCCAGTGTAGTCATGAGAGTATCTTCTGCAGGGTGCTTTTACAAGGCCTACCCTGCATAATAGGAGAATCCTTGGATGATTTCTTCTTGCCCTGGACAATTAAAACTCCCCTGCTGTTTGTAGCACCCCAGCCAGGATCTCTCCCCATCCTGCCTCTGCAGCAGTGAGAGAGGAAGCCCTCAAAAAGCTCCTCCCAAGAGAAAATTTCCTCTCTGCTTTTTCTTCATCTTTTGGACTGCCCACAGCCTACCCCATTTATCCAGTTATTCCTGATTAGTGACTCTGAGAGGACAGGGAAGCCACGAGGCATTTTTTTCCTGCTGCCTGGTTGGGTTTGAGAAAGGAGAGATGCTTCTCATCAATGAATGCTTTTGCCTGCTCACAAATTATACAAAAAGCGAGGATCTGTGTAAAAAAGGTCAGGCTGATATGTCTCAGTACAAACAGCACAGAAAAGTTGAATTCACAGCTGCCCAAATGTAAGGAAACTCCTCCAAAAACTGCTCTGTGCGGGTGCTCTTTTGTACATACAGACTGGCTGATGAATATTTCTCCAATGGAATACATCCTGCAATGCCTCAAAATATCTCTGTCCACTTGTATTAGAGTTTGGGGTATTGCAACGTCTTTCATTATAAAGAGAGGGTTATTTTTTTAATATATACCTTTTCATTACATCTAGGAGTAAGGTCATGAGTTCTTCTCATGATGGAGGTATAAATATTACATTGTATGGCTGAAATAGTCTGCCTCCGTTCCTGGAGAATACCCTTGGGTAAAATAGTGTGTCAGGGCAGCTGATTGCCTGCTCATTTCAGTTTGCTTACTTTTTACAAATAAATTACTAGACAAATGAATAAAAAGAGAGCGTTAACTTCAGACAATCAGATTCATAATGCAGCCCCATTATGGCCTCAGAGCCTTTAAGCCTAAATTAGAGTTATTTCAGAAATTAGCTAATCGGGGTTGTGGCTCATTTCTTTCCTCCTGGAAAGGTGGGGGGATCTTACAGTGACAGCAAGAACAGAGGTGCAGGAGAAATGGATTTTGCTCACAGCTTTCCTGTGTGAAGCTGGACAAGCTACACGTGCTCAGGTCAGAATTCCTCTGAGCTGCACTGGGGTGTGGGGAGGGATCCCAGGTGGCTTTGAAGGGAAGATGGTGTGTCACTGTGTCACCTGTGCACACAAACTTCTGGACACCCACAGCTAGACACAGTCAAATCCCTTTTCTTCCTTCATTATCTTTTTAATTTGTGTCCCCTTTCTGGCGCAAGCAATGGTTACTCTCTGCATACAGCACCAAATACCATCAAGTCATTTCAAGCCAACCATCAATTCATGAACCAAGCTGCAGAGACTCTGGAGTTTTGCATGTTTAAAATTTTTTCTCTTTCTCTCTTTCTATTTTTCACATTCATTTTATTCTGGAGGTGCTACTTTCTGGTAGATTGTCAAGTATTCCCTTTTTTGATAGTTTTTACACCCTGTTATTATCCTGTAAGTGCTAAATGATAATGATTCATCTGTTCATTTCAGTAGATACACATTTGTTTGCAGAATGGTTATTAACCAGAGCTGTTAATTATATAAGATAATTCTGTGTAAGTGTTGGCCTTAAAAAATAAACTGTCTCTCCAGGTTTTGCCCCACAAGCAAGTATTTGGATTTGATTTTTTTTTTTAACTTTTGTTTTGTTTTGTTACTTCTTGTTCACGAGTGAAGCAAGTGATTGATTCATTTGAGTGAATGAAAAATGCATCATAATTGCTGCAGTCTGTCCAGCCTGAATTATGTGCTGCTGGCACAGGCACAAGTAAATAATACCTCATCTGTTTACTGCTCTGCTCAACTCTGCCAGTGGAACCAGTGGATGACAAAAGAGAGAGGAAATCCGCAGTTTGCAGGGAGTGGGAGCCAGGAGGTGGCAAACAGCAATTATGTGCCCAAAAAGGGAACTCAGGCAAATTTTGCCTGGCTGATAAAAGAAGAATTTGCCTTCTCAGTCTGATTTAAAATTGTCTCTTTGGGAAGGCTCTGTGTGTGTGAGAGAGGGTTATGCCTGCATTGTGAGGAAGGAGGTGTCTTTTCCTGGTGGGATCCCTCAACCTGCAGTGCTCAAATGTGGAAAGGAGCAAAGCACAAGGGGAGCTTCAGGCTTTGAGACATCAGCTATGAGACATGGGATCTCTTTGGGAACCAGCTCCAGAATGGTTATCCCTTGCTTGTCTCTTCTCCAAGGCTGGGGATCCTTGGTCTGTGATGCATGAAGTGCTCCCATGCCTTGTGAGGAGGTTGTTTTTCTTTTGATTTAGTTTTTTAGCTTAAACAATGGTGGTTCTCAGGTTTGCATGGATAAGACCACAAACCTGTACAGAACAGCTTCACAGTTTGTATGAATATTTATGGCACAGCATGTCTTTGTGTCCCATGGTCTTTTGGGTGGGTTAGTGCAGTCCTTCTTCCACAATGGCAGCATCTTTTTACCATGAGTCTGAGCTTAAGAAAAGCTGGGGTTTATCACGGAATCATAGAAAGGTTAAGGGACCTTAAATCCCATCCATTCCCACCCCCTGCCATGGGCGGGGACACCTTCCACTACCCCAGGTTGCTCCCAAGTCCCAACCAACCTGGCCTTGGACACTTCCAGGGATCCAGGGGCAGCCACAGCTTTTCTGGGCAGCCTGTGCCACTGTCTCACCACCCTCACGGTCATGAATTTCCTAACATTTAATCTAAAGATACACCCTGTCAGTTAAATAAGTGGCATTTTACATCTAGAACTGAACTATCTCTCAAAATCCTTCACCAAGTGGCCACTGTCCTTCATTCCCATCTGCAAGTGACTTCCCAGTGTCCTGTTGATATTTATCCTTTAAAAAAACAAGCTGATGAAAGGAACATAAATAGATGTAATTGCAAACTCCTTCCTTTCCCATCAGTGTTTCTGATCCTGCCCCAGGTAGTCTCACTGGCAAAACGTCTCTGCTGTGCATAGAAGTAAAGGATACATAAAACTCACAAAGCCATTTGCTGACAGCTAAAATCATGGACAGAAGGACCAGAGAGCTCTAAAATAAGTATTTGACCTCAGTGGTGGCACCCCCCAAATTTCTGACAGTGTCAGCAGGCTGGGCTCCAGCACAGACTTCCAGAGCTCCTCATGGCTTTTCCCCTTTAAATCACATCAGCATTAGATTTAAAGCTTGAGCTGAAACCTACAGTAAGCAATGTGAGCTGGAAACCTGACTGACTTCAGCCTGCTCAGTGTGGTTCTGAGTCTTTCACATCCATGCTACAAGGGAAAAAAAATCTGCTTTCCTCTTTTTCGCCCGTGTTTGAACACTGATTTTTTTTTTAATTCTCAGCTTTAAAATTCAGATCAAGCTTTTACGATTTTTGCTGCTGACCTTCAATTACACCTTTTCTTTTGCAGCTGCCAAATTAAAGTGATTTATATTTCCTAAAGTTAAAGCATATTTCTGACGATTGGGATAATTATCTCCCAGATAAGAGTCCATCATGTTTAAGACATTTTGTCACCAGGGCAGTGTAATGGCAGCCAGAAGTCACATGAGGACTCATCTCACGGGGATTACCTTGGTGGACACCCAGAGAAAGATGCCCTGGTGTGCCCTCAGCTCCCACACAGAGCCAGCAGCAGCAAAATTTCTGCCTTTGACCTACTTCAACACAGTCTTGCCAGTATAAATATTATTGTCACAATAATATTACTTAAAATTAGCCTTACACCAACCATTTTTTTGCAAGGCAAACATGGCAGATGTCATTCCCATGCCAGACAGCTCTTCTTTTATTTGGTCCTCCCCTCAACAGAATTTTATTTGGCAATTAAATAAATACCTGCATAATTTCACAGACTGAAGAATGTTGGCTTTTCTATTTTGCATTGCATAATTACATTCATGGAGAGAATATTTTAATGCCCTAGGTTTTCAGTATAATTTCTTTTCTTCATATAAAAGGAAAATTTAATTTTACTTTGCAAATATAAATTAGATCCAGTAAAATGCAATGAACTGTAAAGTAGATGAAAGGTTCTTTTATATGGAAAATATTCATTCTATGAAAATTAATTGGTCCTTGCTTTAAAATTTTTTCACTGGCAAATATGTGTTCTTTATGTATAAAGTGTTACCTGGCAGTAAAATTTATTACCACCTGAACTATTCCTCCCCATATTTCAGGACAAGGAATATCATAAAGATTGTTCCCTTTTGCTGAGGTGAATTCTTGCTCAAAGCACAATCATTTCAATTTCAAAATGATGAAAGACAGTAAGTGAAAACTCATGAGAAGCTTCAAGAACTGTGGGGGAAAAAAATCACCTTTTGAACTGTTGAATCCTAGCAGCCAAATAATAACCTATTTCCTGATTTCAAAGGTGAGTTTTCACAGCTAATACCATGTGGGACACAAATCTGATTTTCCAAGATACTGGGTTTACATGAAGAAGGTCCCCAAAAGCTACATCCTTGTGTGGCACAAAGGGCTGTGGGCTGATTTCTTAGCAGCTAAAGGATTTTTAAGCCATGCAACTTCACCCCTTGAAGAACTTGCACTTTTCCACCTTAAACAATGAACTTTCTTGATGAATAATTGTTGTTGGTTTGGTTTCTTTTTCTTGTTGCATTTTAGGACATACTACTGGATTCACCAAAGTTGGTGGTTTCCTGCTCAGAAACCTTCTGGGTGGTGAAGGGCAAAGCAATGGAAAACTGTTCCATGTGTCCTTGTCACTCCCCAGGCAAATCCCCCCATCCCTCTGCCAACGTTTTTCCATGTGAGCCGTGCTTCCCTTCCTTGGTGTTCCTCTTGCTCCCTTAAATAAAGGCAGGCAGTCTCGTTTTGGCTCAATTACTCCATATAATTGCAGAATGTGTGGAGTCCAATAGGGAAACCAGCGCAGGGCTGTAAAAATGGTGCTGTGGTAGCAGCCACTACGGGAGGAATAAATCCGCTTTGGAGTGGGAATCCCCTCTGGGATATCTTCCAATGCTGCAGTCATTTTTTTCTCCCCATAGTTGTGTTTTGGCCTCGCTGCAGCTTATGTATCATGTTGGAAAGCAGTGAGATGGGAAGAAATGAAGTTCTTTGTGCTGCTTTCTTTAAGGCACTGGCTGTTTGTACAGCGAGGTTTGGTTTATAATCATGGCATGAAGGACAGAAGAGAAGGGAGGCAGCTATTTCACAGGTCTGGCCTTCCATCTGAAGATGGAGAAGAATTTCTTGGGAACAGTTTAGCTTCTTAATACAGAAAGCTGCCTTTAAAGTACAAATATTCTGATTATACATCATCTTGGCAACCATTTCACAGTTACTACGAGAAGCCAGAAGTACAGGTTGGTAATCCACAGGATCTGGCAAATTTTGAAGAGATCTGAGGTTGAAGCTGGCTGAGATTCATAGATAAACCCATCCTTGTGAAAAAACTCTTTCATTATGCACAATAAAAAGATTGCTGTGCCACACAGATCATAGACGTGAAGTATTTTCATGGAAGAAAGGCCTAGGCTGAAGCTGGTATGAGTCATCTCTTGGGAATTTGAATGAACTGAGCATCCTACTCTGGAGAGAGTGGATTTCTGTTCTCTGCTAAGTTGTTGCTATATGATGACCCTCTTGTGATATTTTTGTGGAGGTTTCCTTTTTCCTAAGAACTCAGGTCAATGTCAAGATGATTCCATAAGATGCAAAGCAAAAGTCAGGGAAGCATGTGCTGTGAAAAATGTTTCTGGAAAATGAGTATCACCATCTTAGTTTGCATCATCTTTGATTAGTAACCTCTCCTAATAATTGCTGCAAGGGTAATTATTGGTAATTGGAGTTATCCCAGTGTCAGACAGTTACCATCCTTATCACAAATAAGTCCCATTTTTAATGGACTGATTAGTGAAAAGTACAAACATTCAGTTGATGAGCAATACATGTTTTTATTGTTTTGGGTACATTTCTCTCCTCACTCTCTCTTTTTGTGTCCCAGCTTCACCTTTCTCCTGGAGGCCATAAGCCTCCACAATTTTTCCACAGAGTGGCACAGCTAAAGAAACCAAGAGTAAATCTCTGCTCTTTCCAACAGAGATACCTTGGGTGTGGATATTTTTTTGAAGGGAAGAGAGAAAAATGAAATGCCAGATCAGCAAAGGAGAGCAACTGCAGCAGTGTGTCCTTTTATCAGCAAATATCTCATGAACAACATCCAAGAAAGATGAGAGCAGAGAACAGCCTAGTTGGTGCCTTTCCTGTGCTCTCCTGTGCCAGAACTGTGAAGTCAGATCACTCCTCTGTGTGGAAATTTGGATTTGTCCTTCACAGACTTGGCCACAGGTGTTCATCTGCACAGTGCAGTCAAGACTTGGGCGATGTGAATCAATCCAGAAGCAAACACTGAGGGCTTTCCAGCAGAAATCAAAATATTTGGAAAGTCATACTGGGAGGAGCTTCTGCAGAAGAATCTTTATGTACACTTTATAATAATCCCTGTGTATTTTTTGCCATGTCAAGCTCCATGTCTAGGTACAGTTTCTTCACCACCTATGCTGATTTCAAGCTACTTCTACATGATGGTGCTATCACCGGGGTTTCCAAAACCTTGATTTAATGGACATTTGTAGCTAATGATGTAGCGAAACCCACTGCAATGTTTGCTGTTTGTTTCAGATCCTTCCTCTGCAACAAATTCTTTTAAAAAGAACCACACAGAAAATATATGTAGATGCAGGAGACATGTTTCTAAGGAGCTTTGCATTAGATTATTCATAATTTTCATCATGAAACCAGGGTTTAGTCCCCCAAAACCAGGACTTTTCCTAATGACTATGTGATGCTGCTGGTTTTTCCCACACAGTATAAACAGCATTTAAACAACACCTGATCTATTGTATGAATTAGAAGTTTCCCCAAAGCCTGATTTAATTCACATTGATAATTTGGTTAAACAATAATTTCCAGAAACTACAACCTTTTAATAAAGATATTCACTGCTGGCAGAAATCTCATCCTGCTCTCCATTTATGCCTTTGGTACTTTTTCTAAAGGTTCTCTGCACTTCATTGCTTAATTATGCATCGTGTTTACCATGCTCATTTTACAATTACACGACGAGGTGGTTGTAAGCAGCAGCTGCTCCGGGAGGCGAGGAAGAACCTCGGTTATCTGATAGCTCCCTGGATTCACTTTTCCACCCCAGAAATAAGAAGCACCTTTGATTGCTCCTCATAAAGATAGAGAGAAAACTCTCTCCAGATATCCCAGCAGCTATTCGTGGCTGTCACTCATGGCAACTGGTTAAAGACCTGGACAATTTGTATTGTTATCTTGTTTTGAATGGAGAAGCATAATGTGTTTTTAATGGCCGTAGACACTCCAGCCCTTGTTCTGCCCATCAGCTGTGTTTGTGGCCGGATCTAGCACTGATATTGCATTGCACATATGTGTTTTAACCCAGCCAGGCTCCTTTGATGTGGGAAACATCAGAAAAAGGGAGCAAAAGCCTCCCTGCTTCCAGGGGCTTTGAGGGGATGACTGTGCAGGTTTGCTGGAATGTCACAATAACCCCTTACAAGGCAAAGTGCTCTGATGGGGCTGAGGAAAGAGCTGTGGTGATAGAACCATGTGCTTGAGACCTCTGGGAGATTGCTGTAGCACTGCTGGGGAGAGCTGTGGCCTCAGCAAACCAGTCCTCACCCGGTGATGGCCACGGCTGAGGACCACAGGGACAGGAATGACCCCAGCAACAGCACAGGGTGGCTGCAGGACTGACACTTCATCCCGTGCTGTCCCCTCCAGCTGTCCCCTGCAAGCCACGCTGCACAGACCCCCTCAGAGAGAAGCTCCACTTCATCACCCAGCATGAGGAAAAGCTGAAATAGCTCAAAATGGCATAATTACCCCCACACAAGCAGGATTGCCCACAGATAGGACAAACGGAGGGTCACCTTCATCCAGCAGTGCAGGAGGGCAAAGGATGTTGCACAAATCCCCAAGGATGTGGCAGAAATCTTCAGGTGGGACAGGATTTGGTCCTGGGGGCAGCAGATCATGCTTAGTGGAACTGCAGGTCAGACAGGTTCTGCCAGCTTCCCATCACAGTGTTTTATTCCTTTTGCACTCACAGCCCTTTCCACCCTGTGTGCCTACATGAGCCATTCCTACTTAGAGAAGGTATGACAAATGACCAAAACTAAACTTGCCCAGAGGCAGATATGCTTTTTCTCACATTAATTAAAGAAATTAGGAGATGATGAAGGCATAGCCACAGGAAATATTTCAGTTTTTATGTCACGGGCTGATAAATTTTGATTTAGAGGAAAGATTTTTAAATCCCTCATTGATAGCTTTCAGCACATTGCTTTCCAAAAGTAACTAGCAAGCACAACACCGACTGCTCCCTAGAATAAATTGCCAGTAGTAATAAAGCTGGGGTTCTTAATTATGCTGGAACTCACTGTTCCCTTTTCCCTGGGTTTTCAAGGTTTGTTTGGTTGAGAAGGCTGAAATTAGAAACCTCAACAAGTCAAAGCCTCCTGTTCAAGAGATGTCAGCCACATCCTTCAATAGCACAGTGAAAGCATTCCTGTTGTTCTCCCACGTAAGCAAATGTCATTTTTCTCAAACTTTTCTGATGTCTCCAAAACCTATTTTTCACAATTTATGATTTTCAAGCCCATTTATATTCCCATTGAATATCAATAGTTGTCCAGAAATACTAAAAGGTAATGAGAAAAGCTGAAGGGCACTCATACACGGAAGAAAAAGGAGGTTGAATGTCTTTAATTTTCGCTTTCCTGTGTTATTGACTAATTTCAAAATTGTGAACATTTCAAATAGTTTTAAACACACATTTGAAAGACACGTCTTCACTATATTGACAGATCTCATTCCCAAAAGATAAAACTATGGGGTTTTGTCAGTTTTTCCAAAGACAGAAGCCTTTTATTAGATCATAAATTATTGGGAGGACAGAGTTGATAGACTTCTTTAGGCTGATAATGTACTTTGAAAGAAAAGGCAGTTTTACACTTCTGCAAAATCGTATTTAAAATATTTATATACCTATCAATGGAGACACTGAGGTAATTCACCTTTGGGTCACTGGTTCAAAACCAAACCAGCTCTTTTACATCCCAAATGTGTTGCCTTCTGACAGCTGTAGTGTGGCCCAGATTTTTTTTTTTTTTTATTATGATCCTATTAAGCTTGCTCCTTGCATCCTAGAGTCCTCCTGGGTAAAATTTGGCAACATCCAAAAGAGAGATCCAGGAATGGACATAAAAAGAGAAAGCTGAAGCTTTTTAGCAAATTTTGGGGTGAGGTGCAGCCTCACCAAGGAACCAAGGAACAGCTTGGGCCAAGGAACAGCTTCCCTACTGGAGCTGGTACAATGCACACTATTAGGAAATGCACTGTACTGAGCTCATAAAACTGCCCAGTCTGCTGTACAAAGAATGCCTGCAGTCTCATAAAATGTTATTCTTTTGCTTTATCTTGTTAGTATCATGTGAAGCTTCATTAAGCCGCCAGATGAATCATATAGTAATTGGATGTAATGAATTTAATTATGCAATTTCTTTTTTCATAATGAAACAAAGTAATATTTTACAAACAGGCAAAGTATTGTTTGGAGTTACAGCTTTAAGCTGGAGTTTGGCAAGAAAAGCACAACTGAGGACTGATAGATCTTCTTTTTCTTCTCCCCTCCTCTGTTTTTATCTCTCCTTCACCGTTTGCATTTATCCATGCAGGGACCACAACTACACATGTGTGCTAAAGAGAGGAAGCTTCCTGTTCACAGCTCGTGGGTGCGGGTGGAGGGTGAACCACCTCCAGCACATCATCCTCAGTGGCCGTGGTGGAGCCAATAACTGAGAGCATCCCATGCCTGGAGGAAGCAGAGTGGGGATGACCAATCCAAGAATTACCCTAAAGACCCTTCCTCGGGATCCCTCTCTCCACTGCTGGCCAGAAATGGGTGGGGGTTTTGGGTCTGAGCCCAGCAGCCTGCAGGGGTAACAAAAAGCCCCTCTGTGTCAGGGTCAGCCCTCCCTGCAGTACCTGCTGTCAGGGCATGTCAGTGTAGCAGCTAAGAATCAAACTTCAGCATCACCCCTAAGGGAGGTCCTTTCCCAGGAGCCTGATCCAGCTGCTCTCCAGTGCCACTGATCCCTCTGCGAGATGGAGGGGCCCTGAGTCTCCCAGAGACAGCTCAACATTTCAAAAGGCAAGGTATTAATGTCAGATCTTCCCTCCCTAACTCCCATTAATGACTTTCTGATGACCCATGCTTATACTATCCTCCACCCTTCTCACTACTTGGCCATTGAGGATGTTCCAAGGAAATGAAACCTAATGATAAAACAGTACTTGAAATATCAACATCCCTGGCCTAATTAGAGCTGGGCCAATGGGCCCTAATTGCATAACTGAAATGCACCCAGTTGAGTTCTTTCTATTGTAACTTGACTACACGTCTCAGCCCTGATTAATAGAGCCAGCGCTGCAAACTAAAATGCAATTAATTTGTTGTAAGTTTTATTAGGCATATAAAAGGAGACCAGGAATTACTAGCCTTTCGTTGCTAGAGATACATTTCATCTATGACTCAGGCCAGATTCTTCACAGATTAAGCTTGTTAATTTTACTTATTGCCAACATTCTTCACCACATTGCTGGAGCGAGAGCCACGGGCTCCTGTCTAGAGCGGGCGGTATGAAAGGAACCGGGGGCCTTGGACAACAGTAACATTAACTACTTTGTCCTTTTAATTCATCTAATTACATGCAAGAAAAAAGAAACAGACCATTTGCAGGCTGCCTTTAGTTGCCTTTCTGCAGTGATGCTGAGCCAGTGCTTTTGTAGGCTTTTTGTTGTCTTATTAGCGAGCTTTTGTTCAGAGAGATGGTTAAAGCCATTTTCGGCAGCTAGCGAGATGAAACAGTTTCAATAAGGACACAATGTACTTGTTTAAATTACCTTTCGAAATGCTTGAAACCATTAAGGGGGAGGTGCTACAAATAAAAGTTGGATTTTTTTTTTTGTCATAATGTTTTACCCTAATAATAGCTTTTATTTTATTATAATCCATTAGTTGACAATATTATTCTATAGATTATTAGGCTGCAATTTTGTTATTTCATCACACTTTCAGCACTCACTCACAGAGCTGGAAACCACAAATCTCTGTAAAATATGCTTTCAATTTTGTTAAAATATGTATTTAACCGGTTTGGCTGTGAAACACCTTGGCAGAAAATGTGTTTTTAATTCTATCCTGATTAGCGTAACAGTTGACAGGGCTGAGTAGTGACATGATGGTGTCTTATTTTCCACTGTTCCTACTGTTACCTTCTCCCTGTCAGACTTTATTTATGATTTTCACTTCTCCAGAGCTAACAAGTCCAAGTGCACTCGGCAACTTCCACTAAAGGGAATTTATCCCTTGTTGAATGAACATCACAGTTAGAAAATCTAATTAAAAAGAGCTGATGTTCCTGGTTTGCTGGCAGGCTAATAGCAGTATGAGGCTTTTGAAAAATTTAGTGCCTACAGGTAAAATAAAAGTGTATTTAGCATTCAGTGGTCACAAACAGAAGGTGATTCAGAACTGTAGCAGAGGAAGGCTGGGAAATAAGGGAGGCAAGAATTCTTGGCTAATGGGGAGAAAATACATTTTCCTGTTTCACATCTTCAGTTTGCTTACCTGAAATTGTGCTGGTGTCGGAGCTGTGGTCCAGAGCCAAGCTTCCTGCAAGACGTGGCTGAAATTTGGAATGCAACTGTATCAATAAAAACTTTAAATCACCTTTTAATCTGCATTTTTCTCATTCCTGGAAGCGAGCTTAGTGCTGCAGAAAGATTTCCTGTGCCATGTGCACAGCTGAACAACAGGCAAGCCAAGACAGACCAGCAAGGACTGGCTCTGTGGTGCAATCTCAACTGGGTGAACTGGGAATTTTTACATATACACTGCATTTACATGGAGTTTGGTCTGGCTGATCTCCACCTGTGCCATCAAAGCCTTTCCACACTGCTCCAAATCTTTCTGCTGGTTTTGGGGTGAATCACAGAGACCTTAAATGGCCTTAAGCTGAAGGAGGGCAGGGATAGATGGGATTTTGGGAAGGAATTGCTCCCTGGGAGGGTGGTGAGGCCCTGGCACAGGGGGCCCAGAGCAGCTGGGGCTGCCCCTGGATCCCTGGCAGTGTCCAAGGCCAGGCTGGACATTGGGGCTTGGAGCAGCCTGGGACAGTGGGAGGTGTCCCTGCCATGGCAGGGGTGGCACTGGATGGGCTTTAATGTCCCTTCCAACCCAAACCATTCAATGATTTTATGAACAGCAACCATGCAAAGATGTTGCTTGTATTTTAAATATTACTGGCTATTTCTTACCCACCAATCTATTATTTCTAGCTTGAAGTTTGCCTTTTTTACTAATTCAAATAAAACTGGAATTCAGAATACAACATTTCCAGCATCAGCTGTGTCTATTACTACAGCATTTTATAGGCACTTTCCCGTGAAACAATCAGGAACATTATGGGGTGGATTAGTGGGAATGGTGGTATTTGGTTAAAGGCTGGACTTGGTAATCTTGGAGGTCTTTTCCAACCTTAATAATTCTAGGATTTTGACAAACCAGGTCCAGCCACCCTCTGTGTGGGAAGCAAGTTCTATCCCAGTTTCTTACTTATTGTGGTGCTTCCCCCACAGATCACCAGTACCCTGACACACCATTTGGGATCTAGACACCCTGGTTAAGGGGTTGTAAGGAATGTTGCCTGTACCACCAGAAATCTGTGGCCTTGGTCCAGGAAAAAATGTGAATATTTGATTAAAGTTGAACAAAGGGGGAAAAAAACAACCTTGTGTCCCTTTCAGCACACACAAGGATGGATCAGGGCCTCAGTTAGAGCACGTTTTGTGCATTTGCTGAGCTGACTGCTGACTTTGTGCATCCTGGATGTGATTACACTTTATCTTCCAGAGCAGCCACGAAATATTTTTAGATAAGGAATGGTCGGAAACCACGTTTCCTTATTTTTCCTCATTACCATTTATTTTCCTCAATCAAAACTGGAACAGGGTCACATATATTCATGGTTTATGAATTAAAGTCTTCACTCTTCCTGTGGATGTGCCTAGAGAATGCAGTGAGTGTCTGCTGTGGTGTGTTACACGATTTTGGATAAATTCATTTGCAGTAAGGCTTGGTGCCTTCTTCCAGTGCACGCTGGCTCCTAAGTACAGATATAAAGCCACAGAAAAGCTGTACCCAGTTAAATATCTAATTCTCTGGCTGAATAATCCAGCTAAGGAATAATAAATTTCAAGCTATACTATGTGCTTTATGGGACTTCAAGAGAGTTTTTCTTTCCCTTGTCTTTTTCACTACTTCCAGGCAAACTAGAAAATAATTCAGTGAGATTTACCAGTGAAAATGAATTCCTCCATAAAATTATCAACAAATCAGAAGGTCCTCATAACCTGTTATATCTTAAATTGCTGGTGTGATTTATTATATCTAGAGGAGTGAATATAATGTTCCCCATGATCTCTCCCAGACAGGTTTTTTTATAAAAAATAATAAAGCTTAAAAGTATTCTGGGAATCATGAATATGCTAAATGTGTGTGAGCAACTTATGGCAACTACAGGAGACTAATAGCAATTTTTATTCTCCACAAAATGTAACTCATTTCTTTTTAATGGTAATATGTTTGCTCAGAGTACATCTCTTCAGGCAGATAGAGGAAAAACTATAGAGACCTCACACAAATAGCTCGTTTGATATTCTCCCTGATAAGGCCACCCTTTTAGAGAACAAAAATTAAGTTTGGCCGTGCATTGTAACATCCATGTGTTTGACCATCGAACGCAATGTGTGGCCATTAGAAATAAAAGAAAAATCAATAGGGTTTCATTAAAACAGCAGGCAATCAGGGCTACGGCACTAGCTTAATTACAGTTTCAGTAGCATTTGCTTTAATTGGAAAGAATAAAAGAAGTGAAGTGGAGTGAATGAAGAAATTAGCATATCTATCACTGTTGTCACATTGTACTGTGCCCTTAAAGCACTGTTTGCTCTTTGGTATCCCCAATGCTTTGTGAGGCCCTGAAAAAATATGGAAAGGCAATTAGCAAATAATCAGATTGCTAATCCTTTGCAGGATTCTAATTAAAGAACTTTATAAGGCTGGGAATGCCGTTTTTAATCTTTATTCTATACAGCAGATATAATTTGCATCACTCGGGCTGGCGCAGCGCTGAGCTCACATGCACAGAACCAAGGGCAGAGGAAGGGAGCTGTGCTGTGCCTTTGAATCCCAGAAGGTGGAACATGTTTTCCAGACAAGCTGTGGCTGCTCCATCCCTCCAAGTGTCCAAGGCCAGGCTGGAAGGGGCTTGGAGCAGTGGAAGGCTTGGGACAGTGGAAGGTGTCCCTGCCCATGGCAGGGGTGGGGCTGGATGGGCTTTAAGGTCCCTTCCAACCCAAGCCATTCGGTGATTCTAGGAGATGATCCTGTGCTTCTGTTCTCTCCAGTGGGAGTTATCCTAAAGACAACTTTGTGCTGTCACACAAAAATCCTCTTCAAACAGCAGCCAGGCCACTGTGCAGGCCCCAGGCAAAAGCAACCTTAAAAGATGGATTTACCAAAAACATTACAGGTATTTACAGTTCATTTCAGGGACTCTGTCAGCAACCAAATCTGACCTGGGGCAGTTCACTTCGGTTATATCTCACCCCATCAGAATTAGGAATAAAACTGTTCATACTTACCAAGAGATCAGCCAGTAAAGTGGCATTTTTACTTCTTTTATGCAGTTGTCTCTTGAGGCCAACACAACTGATAGCAGTGAGATCACAGGTAGGCCAAAAATTATGTGGAAAAGCTAATATATTATTCTCACTACTCCTGAAAAGTTAATTCAAATGTCAATTATCTTCTTGTCATTAAATTGCTCATAAAACAAGCATGACTTTCGTGGATTAATTCACTCCTTGAAATTATTATCTGGTTATTTGGGGAAAAAAGAAACATGTTTCAGTCACAGGTCATCCTTGAATTATTATTTATTTTGAATATTCTGTCTTGTTGTGTGTCCCACCTCTTGCACAATGTTCAATACACACATGTTTTTGGGGGGTTTTTACCTTTTTATCCCTCTGTGACATGAAACCTCAGGTTTCTTTGAGATGCATCACATTTCTATAACCCTCAAGACCCAATTTCTTAATGGATTTTTTAATGAGAGCTCCAATATTCAAATCTGGGATGTCTGGAGATCATTGCATGGAGCTACACTGGAGATCAGGGAGCAGAATCTAGACCAAAAGTTTGTGAGTGATCAATACAGGACAGCACCTATGTTTGTAAACAGAAATAAATCCCTAAATATGTAGGTAGATGCTTAGAGTGTTTGAAGTCACCCTCTCAAGAGTGGGTGGTGTCAAAGTCCAATTAAAATCAGTGTGAATTAGGCACCTGGAGGGCACAGCTCTCAATCACCTCACAGTTACAACCCTGCCTGGGAAAACATGACATGTTCACTCTTTCTATCTTCTTTTCACAGCCCTACCTTTATGCAAAGAACAATTCAGAGGAGCCATAAAATGGGGAAAGACACTAAAAATCCTACCCATTCTTGTAGTGAAATTCTCATTTGTAATAAAATTCTCATTTCTGACTGGGCCAATGTTCCTGCAGCAGACCCCTCAAGCTTGCCTCAACATTTCCTCCCAGATTTGAGGACCAGAACTTCCATCCCAAGGACACTGGAGGTGCCTCCCTGCAGCCCAGGAGGCACCAGAAGATGGTGACATGAGTACAGAGACATGCAGTGAGCTCCCCAGAAAGGAGCTAGAAAGAAGGCATCGTAGGAAGGCAAATGTTTTGATAAATTACTACAAACCAAAGTGAATGGAATTAATTGCAGGTTTGATGCTGTTTTAAGCACTGTCGGATAAAACATCCTTTTATGCTGCTAATATTGAATTAACTCCTGAAGTTACTGCCAATGCCTTTTGGCCAAAGGATTCTTGAAGGGAAGAAATATATTTATGGGAGTGGAAACCCGATTTGAGGTGGAACTTCCACAGACACAAACAAATGCCTCAAACCAGTTTGGCAGTACGTGATAACTCTATTTGTAATTAAAGGTTAAAGTATACTTAAACCAGTTTGGCAGTTAAAACCAATTTCAATTGAAAATATACATTTGTAATTGCAAATGGAAAGATTTCCTGTAATAGCAGTAACAGACCCATTTTCTAATAAGATGAACAATACAGTTGATGACTGAAGCATCTGTATATAGTTACATACAGCATTTCTGTACTGCAGGCTGCCAATTTATTTCAGCAGTGAAAAGCTTGATTTATTGTTTGTAGCATTACCATCTGTTGTAGTTATTACAGAAATTATATATAAACCAGTTAGTAAACACTTTGCCCCATTGTCTGTTGTTTTGATAATCACCCATAATAACATCTAGCATCAATATGGTCTTTAAACCCGATTTGGGAGTTAATGGAATAAGAGGAGGCAGTCAGTATATGCACCAGGGTAATGTCATTAGGAATGTTTGTGAAGAACAAATTAAATCAGTTGTAAATTGTGCTCTCAAGTCAGCCAGAAAACCAGTCTTGTTCAGGAGAAGGGATTTATATTTTAACCTCGTGCAGAAAATGTACTTAAGCAGATTAAAATAAAATAGGGACTTCGTCGATGGATGTAAATGGTAATTGCTGGAGCTCTAATGGCTTCCTGTTGGCTATGTCATGCAGTGGGCACAGCTATTTTAAAGTTAACCAGTGCTTGAGGTCATACTTTTACAGATTCAGTCATTAAACAGAGCTAGACATGTCACTAAATGGCTGATTATTCAAATGATGAGCCTGCTCAAAAGTTACCCGTGTCATATTCCGGACAGAGGATTAGAGAAAAAAAATCCCAAGGTAGAGCTGAAATAAAATAAAGATGAAATTCAAGTATAAGTCAATAGAAGCATCTGTATGGGGTCTCATTTGTTTTGCAGACTCTGCTTTCTCTCAGTTCAGAGTGGTTGGTTAAATTATTCACATTGGGCTTCTTCTTGTGTACAAATCGTTTCATGTATGAGAAATGCAGTCTCTCAATAAATTATCATGCACTGAAGTATTATCTGGATGGGAAGTTATACAGGTTGTAGGTACATGAGAAATAGGTTTATTATATGCTGGTACAATTTATTACGTGCCTGTGACCATTTCACCTGCCCACCTACATGTCAGCAGTGATGTTGTTTTAGCACCATTTTAGTGATATACTGTAAAGTCGAATGCAGAGTTTGCTGAAGACTCTGCCTGCATGAACATTTCTTTCCAAAACAAATTATCATTTCTCACAGAAAACCTTATTTCATCTGCACCAAGCATGATCAATATGCTCTGGTTTATAAGTGAAATATTAAGGGCATATTCTGAGTTCCAGTTTTATTTGAATTAGTAAAAATGGCAAACTTCAAGCTGAAATTAATAATTTTCATAGACTGGTGGGTAGGAAATAGCCAGGATTATTTAAAATACAATCAACATCTTTTAATAGTTGCTGCTCATAAAATCATAGAAGGATTTGGAATGGGAAGGACCTTAAAGCCCATCCAGTTCCACCCCCTGCCATGGGCAGGGACACCTTCCACTGTCCCAGGCTGCTCCAAGCCCTGTCCAACCTGGCCTTGGACACTTCCAAGGATGGGACAAGCACAAGTTTTCTGTGCCAGGGCCAACTGTCATTAGCAGATCTGTTTCTCTAATGGGCCATTTGAGCTTTAGGCCTTGCCAAGGAGGACTGGAGAAGAGAGAGTTTTTTCCCAATCCCACCCAGTCAACACTCCATAAACCCTATTATTTCTCCACCAAGTGAACTGAGAAGGAAAGAGTTGTCATGGATAAAGGTTCTCCAAGCATTGTGAGCAAATCCAAGACATTTCTTTGCCCAGAAATTCCCCAGAGCAGAGCTGACACATGTTGGTGGAGGCAGGGATGGAAGGGCAGCTGTGCACAACCAGGCTGAGCTTCTGAGCTCTGAGAACAGAAGTAGGGGGTTTGCCCCATGGAGCTTCCAAAGCTTGAAAATACTCAAAATCCGAGGGCAAAAGCTTCATGTTTGAGGCTGGGGAGAAACTATGGGGATCTAGCAATGGAAGAAAAGATGAGAAGGATGAGACCTGCTCTGCAGATGGGAATTAAAAAGCAAGAGAAAGGAAAATAAGAGTGCATTTTGAGTATTTGTTGTATGAGACAACTTGAGGGAGAGAGTACTTTCCATAAACTAATACAATTATTTTAATTTAAAAATCCTTAAAATATTAATGAAAGGCCTCTGAACGCAGAGTTAATTATAGCTGTGCCACTCACCCAGCTCTGTCAGGATTTCCATTATGAATGCTGGTTTTTTGAGAGGTAATAACTCAGCCCCTAATGTGGAAAATTTTATGTTCAAATTCTAAGCAAAGGCTTTTTTCTTTTTTCTTTTGTTTTCTCTGTTGCCCACATTTCTTAATGGATTTGTTCTTTTTAGGTATGGAAAGAGTTGGGTTTGAGGGTTTGGATGGATGGCTGAATGCATCAATGTCACCATCATTTCAGGGCATCCAGCTTCCCGTTGCTGTCCTGCAGAGAGTGGGTGGTGGAAGCTTGGTGGATGTGAAATTTAGGAAAGAAAGATGAACATTTTTGCCACAGCTAAACTGGGATTGATCCCAGAGCCCAACCAGAACAGTAGGAGTGGGGTTACCACACCAGGATTTGGAGCCCAGTTTCCAGCAGGGATGTGTGGCTGCAGAGGGTTTATCTGGGTACAGCAGAGAGAATTTGGGATCACCTCAAGTAACCTTGTCAAGCACTGCACTCCATCAAGATATAAAGTAACAGCACAGAAGGACTTTATAGGGTGCTCTGCAGACTCTTTGGCACAAATCTTAAGCACCTCAGGAGAAAACTGTACCTTTTATCACTTAACATTTTTATTGATTTTTTTCTTAGGAAATTAAAATGAAAGACTTTAGTAAATAGCACCTAGTGGAACTACAGAGAAGAAACTGCTGGTATGTATCAGTAAATTTCATGCACAAAACCTCTTGTATTTAATTTTTAATTTCAAGTAAGTTCCTTTCACTTCAGATGAAGGAGATTTGTTAATTTCCCATTAAAAAAAATTATAGGACACAAATTGATGTCACTCCTGACAGCAAAATCTGGTGATGAATATCAGAGTTCTTTTCTTTGCCTGAACTCAGCCATTAAACCACTTTCATTCTGGTGAGAGATCTGGCTTGCATTTACCATATTGGTGTGAAAATCACCCTAAATACAAATGCAACAGCATTGCTTGCAGGCTAATGGCTAATATTGTATGCACTGGGAAAAAAATCATTGCCTGCATGTTTATTATGTCATTTGTGTTAGTTCTGCTGGCTGATTTTCATGGCATGTTACAGCTGCTGAGGGAGAAAGGGAACCTGAGGAAATGCACAGGGTTTTATTGCAAAGCATCATTCTATATCCACACAATGCTGATGCCTCACACTTTGCAAAGATATCTGCCAGCAGGTAGGAACACATTCCTGGCTCACCACTCCATAGGATTATTTGGTAACCATTTAATGAAAGATTGCAATATGCTGGTAGCAGAATATTTTTTTCACCTGCTGGGTAGTTGTTCAACTCAACCTACTTAAAGAGATGGGCTGCCATGGGAACACAAAGACACAGCCCTGAATAGGCTATCAGTGATTTTTTTATTATTATTATTTTTAACAATATCTATCCTGGTATTATGCAGTCACAGTAGTTATTACAAAGTAAAGCACAGACGCTCCTCAAGTTTGAAATACGAGTGTTGTAATAAGAAAAAATTACATTTGTTTCGTTTGCTGTCCTTGTTACTTTCTTCCTTGTGATAATAGATTCAGATTTTGTGCCATTATCTGGGCTTATTAAAGGAAAGTGGTATCAAATTTAATACTTCCCATATAAAGTAAGGGAGCACCTGCTCATAAAATTTATTTTCCATGCACCTCACAAAATACAGGGGAATTAACAAAATGGCTCTGCTGTATTAGAACAAGGGCACAACTGTTACTATCTCTATAAGATTGATTTTGATGAAGATTATAAGGATAGTATTTGTCTGACAAAGCCAAGCACTCAAAATTTATCCTTTTTGTGGTGGTTTTTTTATTCAAAATTGTTCATTCTTATTGTGACACTGCAAGAACCATTTTTCTAAATTACAGCTTTTTTAATATAGTTTTTACAAAGTACATCTATGTCAGAATTTTTTTCACGTCTAATGTCCTGCTTTGCATTATCACATGGACATGATGTACAAGCCTAGACCATTAATGTATGAGGAGATACAGCCTTTCTTGGATAAAACAAGTGCTAACCTGGAAAATGGGACCTGTTTCATCAAATCAAAATCCACATTATGCATGAGACTCCTCACTTTGGAATCAGACCATCCCCCAGAGCAAAACTGATCCATCCCTGAGAACAGGAACATTTTAACCAAACCAGGGTTTCACCTCTTCTCTTGCAAGGTGCCTGCAACCCCGTGCTAATGAGATTTTTAGTAATACAAAAGCCAGGCTTACTGCCCAGCCTTTCCAGCCCAAAATGCTGTTGAACATTGGCTCCTCATTGGGGGAAACTGGCACCTGCATCCCTCCATTCCCAGGTGACATGAGGTCCATCCAGCCCTGCTTTCCTCCTGGGGATGAGTGGACCCTTTGCATGTTGCCAGCCCAAGAGATCTCATGGCAGCAAGACTGGAAGCCAATTAACCATTTCAAACCCTCTGCAAGATCCTTCTTGCTTAGAGGAATCACTGATGGCCTCATCAAGTCACTTTTCTGATGGAGAGATGGAAGGGACCAAAGCTGGAGGTCAGTCCCTGGTTGATAATTGCAGCAACAGCAGCTTGAGCAGCAGCAGAAGAGGGAGAAGCAGGGAAGGAGGAGAGGTGATGAAATATGCACAAAATCTGGTTTTGAATAGGTGATCTAAGACCAGGTTTTTGATGGTCTTTCTACACCTGACTCATAAAGAGAAAAGGTTTTACAAGATGGCAAGAAGGTTTCAGCCATCTCTTCCCTCCAAAAGAAGAATTGCAAGAGTGTTCTGCACCACTGCATTGCCCTGCCCTTCTTCCCTACCTCATCCAAGCAATGGCTCTTCCAGCTCAAAGGAGAAAAGCAGTTTATTTACATCATTAACACATTTATGTTTGGTAACACCAGGCTCTGGGACTCAGGGCAACAAAGTGGAGTGCATATTGCATTTTATTGGCGATTGAAATAGAGAAAAATGCTTTCTTTTGAATTAGCTGGTCCTGGCAGGTTGCAGGCAGCCAAGCTTGAAAGAAAAGATAAAGTGAATACTCCTTGGATCACATCACTCTTTTAAATATAGCACACCATTAAGTCCAGCTTGGTTTTACATTCTTGCAACATGACTCTTGTTTCAGTTATTTACTTCTGTTTCCACATAAATGTGGGAATTCATAATCCACAGAGGCTGCCCATCCATTGTACTGCACTGAAACAGCATGTGCTGAACTCTTGAACTGTAAAATGTATTGATTATTGTTTCCTTTTGTAATTTTTATTTACTCACAGGAAGATTGCTCTTTATTACTCATCTCAGCATTTCCTTTATATAGATATTGTTTCTACTGTAAGGCCCAGATTCAGGCCCACAATTAAGCACTTCCCCTGCAAAGAGAACAAAAATCCTGCCTGAGCTGCAGTTACTCCAGAAAGCTCAAACTGCAAATGCTTCCAAGAGAGTAAATATATGCAAGATGCTTGTTACTCACATGTGCAAATGATTGTAGGTCTCAGCCCAACAGGAAATAACAGCAGCAGAAGAGAACTGGAAATTCTCTGGGTAACCTATTTGTCAATTTTGCCACAGCAGCATTTCCAGCTACTCTACAAGCGAGCCCTGAAATTGCCTTAAATAAATTTGAGATTTCCAGGATATCAGTGCAAAGGAATGGGAGAGATCTGCAAGCCACTGACTGCTTTAATCTCATTTATGAATGCCCCATTGCCCCGTCAGAGTGAGAGCCACAGACAAACTGGAAGGGTTTAAATTATTATTGTGCAGGAACTGGTTTTTACCTTGGTAAGCAGGAAATGCTGGCATGTGAAAGGACACCACTGTGGCACCATCTCTGATGAAGCCATGCTTCCAGCTTTGGCGTGGAGTAAAACCTACTCATGGTCTCTTCATTAAAATGCCAATTAGTGACACCAGGCGGGGTAATTGTGCAGGGGATTGAGCTAAGGCTGACCTTGCTTGTGTTCCCCAGGCCAACAAACAATCAACAGAAGTCTTACACTTTCTAGTAGTTCATTATCAGGAATGGACTTGTAGTGGTGAAACGTGGGTAATACATACCAATTTCATTAAGTTTTAACCATGATTTCATATGAAAGGATTGTTTAATTTTCACAAATGCAGAGAAATATTTGAAAAAATAATAATAACCAGACACGTCTTTGGCTGTGTTGCAAATGTTTAGTTCACACGGATTTTAACAGAGTTTTACTGGATCTACAGCACCACTAAAGCCTGTCCTGTGACCTGGTGATGTAACTGATCCCCAACAACATAAAGCAAAACCAAGAAAAACCCTCAGATAGATTGTGCAGTTCACCTGGACTTCTTCCATGAGCAAACGTTTTGGGATGTTTTCTTTGGCTCAAAAAGAGCCGTGAAAAAATTTGACCAAATTCACTGTTGGTATTAAATAAGTGTGATTCCCTTGGGATGACTCTAACACATCATTTTTTTTCCCCAGGTATTTAGGTACTGCCCCATATTAGTAAATACTTCTTTACAGAGAGGTCTGTGAATTGTAGGCATTATCATGTTGGGTCAAAAACGTTCTCTTTTACAAACCTATGCATTCTTGTGCATAAATATAAGTACAAGCAAATAAATATATATATATAAAGCATAAATATAAATATGTATGAACATAAATTTAAGCAAATGAGAGAATTTAAACATATAAAACCCACGCACATGACAGTTAAACCTGAGAAATACAGAAAAAGAAAAAACAATGGACAAAAATAGGACAACTCCTCCAAAACAAAATGCTGATCTCCATTCGTGCTTATTTGTGTGTCACATCAGTTATCACAGTCCCAGAAATATCAATTCAGATTCCACATTAAGGCAGCTCTTTGTCCACATGAATAGCATGGATGTTGACTCCCCACAGAAGGACTTGAATAAACTGGATGCTAAGCTCAACTGACTCGTAACAAGGCCACAGCTTAAAAAAAAAGTCATCTTGTCCTAAAAATGCAAACTATGCTGTGTTTTATAGGATCAATCTCACTTACTACCTTTAAATACTGACCCAGTTCCATCTCTGACCAGTAAATTTATAAATCTGGCAGATTTCACAGTCTTGGCTATGAACCACGTGTGAAGAAAGCCCAGGTTCTGGCCAGGTTTGTGTCTGGGACAAAGGGGGCTTGTCCTCCTGCCAAAACCCATTTGCTCACACTCACTCACATAAACACAACCAGCCTCAAATGTAGTCTCAACACTCAGGCAAACACCAGATTTAGAAGTTGTCTGTCTGGAGAAATAATCCCAAGCAGCTCTTGCAGAACAACCAATCCTCCCGGGCTGTCCCCTCCCACCCGTGGACACCCTCACTCCAGTGCTGCTCCGAGCTGCTCTGGGCAGGGCATGAACCTGGACTGCACAAGACACTCTGAGTGTTGTGTTTGGGTCTCTAAGCTGGGAGTTGCTGAGGGGTCATTATCATGTTTGAAATTTAAACCCCACCCTGGTTCCACGCTCAGTCCCTTGTAAACACCATCTCTTGTTATTAATAAACTGTCTCGAAGCCAGGGAAAAACAGACATTATTCCAGAACAAGGAGCCTGGGTGATTATATATGGCCTTTTGACAGATAGCAAGAGCAGCATTTTCAAAGTTCATTTTCCTTTATTTTTTCAAAAAAAGCCATAATACATGAAAAGGCAGAGATGGACTCGTTGCTTACCTCAGTTTGATCCAGAAGCCATACAGGGAGACTTTTTAGCATATTCCAGCACCTAAAGGGGTTTCAACAGAGCTGGAGAGGAGCTTTGGACAAGGGATGGAGTGACAGGACACAGGGAATGGCTTCCCACAGCCAGAGGGCAGGGATGGATGGGATATTGGGCAGGAATTGTTCCCTGGCAGGGTGGGCAGGCCCTGGCACAGGGGGCCCAGAGCAGCTGGGGCTGCCCCTGGATCCCTGGCAGTGTCCAAGGCCAGGTTGGACATTGGGGCTTGGGCAACCTGGGACAGTGGAAGGTGTCCCTGCCCATGGCAGGGGTGGCGCTGGATGATCTTTAAGGTCCCTTCCAACCCAAACCATTGTGTGATTCTGTGAAAGTCATTTTGTTGGTTTTATGTGTCTCCAAGAGTATTACTTAGAACTTCCCAGGTTTAGCAGATCACACACTTCTATAACTTCCAGTTTATTTCAGTAGAAAATAAATTTCAGCACCAAAAATTCAGGACCAAAAATTCGAGACCTAATTTTATGTTCACCTTGTTTGCCGGGCTGCAAAGGGTTTGTCATCCTTCATGTTCCTTGAAGTTTAAGAAACCCTTTCCAATGAATTATGAGGATCCTCCTCACCCGTCCATGTTGAAATGAGCCTTCTCTCCCACCAGTTGCTATTCACAGTCCCAGTCTCTAATGAAAAGAAGGTGCAGCATCTCCCTGTACTCTGCACTTTATTTCTTCCCAGGAGCCAAACCCATCTCACACCCTCACTGCAACAAGAGAGAGGATAAAGACCAGGAAAACCTGTAATATTTCCACTGCCAGATTTATGGAAAGAAAATAGCGTGTGACCTTTATGATTCTGTCATTATGAGCCACTTTTCAGAACAGCTTCAAGAGAATATCTGAGTAGTTCTTTGCTTTTCTACCTGAAAATGAAACACTACCAAGTTTCTAGCAGAAATCTTCAAAGTAGACAAGTAAAGTAAATTCTCTTTCTCCAAAGGCCATTGAGCAGGACATAAGCACGGTGCCTTCAGCTAAATGAGCTCCCCAAGTAAAATGAACACCCCCCAGTGCCAATGAATCACAGCACCAGATTTGTCATTTGGCATTCAGATTTAAGATGTGAGGTTTTAGCTGAATCCTTATTAAGAAGAGATTTTTCCCAATCCAAAGCAGCCTTGAAATAATGGGGTAAAAATTGCTATACACCAGAAAAGGAAAAATGGAGGACTGAAGAAAAGGTGCAACATCGTTTTGGTGTGAATTTTAGAATCAGATGGTTATTTGATGATCCAGGAAAGCACTTTGGGAAAAGTAGGTTGAAGTGGCTGTGGATGAGTTCCTAATGACAAGAAAGGTGGTAACTTTGCTGTGATTCAGTAAATTTTCCTGCAACTCCTCCATGCAAACCCAGAGGAGGGTCACTTGCTGCGCCTGCCAATATTATGATTTGTACCTGAAAGTAGCATCAAAGAGAAACACTCTAACACTGCCTGATCCCCTACAGGCTTTGGGATTGTGCATGGCAGTTAAATCTGCTTTCTGCCATCAGCTTGTGGATGAGCTGAGGGTGTACTGGGAACAATGTGTGATCCTGGTTACAGCACATCCATCGAAAAATCTTGCAGTGGCCAAATTTTGCACTTTCACGTGGATAACTGCAAGCAAACTACATGTTCCTAAAATCCCAATCCTCACAAACAGCTCCCAAACAACCTCAAAAAAGATCCTCAATCTGTGTGTGAGGAAGACATGGAAGGGAGGTGACTGAGGAAGGCTGGGAGCAGGGACAGGACTAACCCTGAAAGGAACAGGTAATATTTTCTATCCTTCTCTTACCCATGCAGGTACAAACCACCCTGCTGCTGAATTCCTTCTTGTTTTCACAGCTCCAAGGCTGATAGGTATGAAAATATACTGCTGATAGAGTTCATGGCGTGGGTCATTTCCAGGCTGAATGCAATCCAAGCTCATACATATTGCTGCTGACCGTAATGTCCCATGAATATGTCTGTCCAGGTAACAAAGGCATGGGGGCAGATCAGATGCACTGCTGCAGTTAAAAATATGTCACCAGCACCTCTCCAGTGAGATAGAATAGAATAGAATAGAATAGATAAACTTACTTATTTTCATTAGTATATGCACTTAAAGAAGAGAGCAATCCATGAGAAACAGCTGCAGTGAAAAGTTCAGAAAGTGTTCTTAATGGAAATTAATGTTTCTAAATTCATTTTAGCTGAAGTTTTCGGTACTTCCCATCTCCAAGACCCAGCTACAGACCCGCAGCATTTCTTTGATTTGGTGCTTTCAGAGGTCCCCTCAGGCAAATGTTTGCCTTGTCTGTGTTCCCAAGTAACTCTGAACATCTGGCTGATGCCCAGCTTTGTCTGTCTCCCTTCCTCCTCCTCCTCCAAGGCATTTTTCGAAGTTCTGTGCAGATATTGACTGATTGACTAATGGGGAAATGAACAGAGGCATCCAGGTAAGCATTTAAACCACACACTAAACTACAGCCATGTGCTTAAAACCTTCCAGGCTTTACAGAAATCAATAAAGGAGAGGACTCAGCTCATCCTGCTTATTTCAACCACCCATAGGAAAGTCAAGCCTCATAACCCAGAGTTGTAACTAAGAGAGGTTCCCTGCTCCAGGACAGGATCCCAGATGTCCCATGGACACCTACAAGTCTCAGGCAGAACATCTTGTCCTGGCAGCCTTGGTCTGGCTGTTGCAGATCCTTCCAGTCCATCAGGCTGCACAAAGAGCTGGGGAATCAGAGCTCCAGGTGGTTTTCCTGTCCTCAGACCCCTTGAAAAGCCTCCAGAGCTGTGTTAGCAGCTGTGAAGGACAGACAACACCCCAGCATCCTTGCTTCTCCCACAGCTTTCTACCCATTTCAGTTTCCTTCCCTCTTTTCTGTAATACACGAGCAGGGAGCTTCCAGACCAGTGGAATGTTGTGTTTTCCAGCAGCAACACCTGGGAATATTTTCTGTAAAAGCCCTGCAGCTTCTGGGTACCAGCCACCGTTGCTGAGCACACCATGCACACTCTGGCTGATTAATTCTCTGTGACAGAGCAGGGCAGGAAAGCTGGATGTGTGAGGGTTCACAGATGGATATTTTTGTTATTTTAATTTGCTTGGTGACAGTTTTCAGAGACCATACACCAGCAAATGTCTCTTTCTGCAATAGTTGGAAGAGTCAAAAGTGAAAACCTTTTCAATTTTTACAACCTTGCCTCTTTGGCAGGCTGTCATTTCTGAGACTTCCTGGGCAATTTGTCTGGGATCAGGCTATTTCCCCAAGCATCCAGAAAAATCAACTTTTTTTTGTGTTGTTGTTCTGCAGGTTCACAAACAACATGAGAAAAGCCACCTGAAAAACAAGCACATTGTTAATGCCAAGCAAAGAAGCTGCAAAAAAGATAACATGAAAAGGAAAACAGTGAAAAAAAATATGTGCAATTCTCTTGGCAGCAGCTATTCTCTCAACTTTACATTTGTCTCTCAGTTTTCAAAGCTCTAGTACTTTCTTTCCCATTTCACAACACCAACACTTTTTTTGTGTTTCTTTTTAATCACTGACCAATGTAATAAAACATATCTATATATTACAACTTGTCCATAGGCATCAATATGGTTGTCAAGAGGAAAAAAAAAACTTGGGCAAATAAAGAAGGGAGATTACATCACTTCTGATCATTTCAGTTTTATTTTAATAATCACTACAAATAATAAGAGTTTTTACAAAAAATTAGCTTTGGAACAAGTATTTAAACTTTAATTTCCCATTAAAATAATTAATCTGAAGTAGTAACTTGAGCAAAACTTAGTTTGGGCCAATACCAGAGGTGTCACCAACCACATTGAACAGTTTGTCCCCTGCTGAAGCCATATCTCAATTCTATGCCATTTCTTTTGCAATTTCCAGATGAACAAATGCTGTCTTAAAGCAAAAAGGAAGCAGAGAAACTCTGAATGGTTTGGGTAGGAAGGGACCTTAAAGTTCATCCAGTCCCCTCCTGCCACGGGCAGGGACACCTCCCACTGTCCCAGGCTGCTCCAAGCCCCAATGTCCAACCTGGCCTTGGGCACTGCCAGGGATCCAGGGGCAGCCCCAGCTGCTCTGGGCCCCCTGTGCCAGGGCCTGCCCACCCTCCCAGGGAGCAATTCCTTCCCAGTATCTAATCCAAACCTTCCATACCATTTTGCACTATGCAAGGCCTCCCCTGGCTTTACCAGCAAATCCTTTCCTCAGTTTCACTCAGGAAGAACTTTAAGAACAAACTTAACTTTTCTAAACAAAAATAATTTCATCATTTTGTGTGGCATTAACACCCTGCTATTTCTATATGTTATCTATATTTTTCTTGTTGACATTCAACCAATTCAGAGCTAAAAATCCATCCTGCACTTTTTCAGGGGTCGTAAATCATAAAAAGGTTATATTTTATGAAAGCTGAAGCTGAGAAGTAAACAGCATATTTGTATCAAAAGAGTTTCATCTATTAAGCAGCAATGACAGGGCCCTCTGGGCCAAAATCTAGTTTTCTTACTTAAAAAGCTTAGTTCCTTTGTAGACTCCTGCAGGGACCTATAACAGTTGGAATTGGGTTTTTTATGCCTTTGAGGCCTCCAAATGAATGTTACAGTTTTCCATTATTTTCTTTCTTCTTTTGAGAGAACGAGGCTACCTGCTTATTGCCTAAAACCTACACCCTGCAATTGTTCTGTTGTAAAATCTGTCTTCCAGCCTCTCATATGCTCAGGCATTCTTAGTGCTGCCTTTCCATTTTACCCAATGCAGGGTAAAACACACAACCAAAGAAATGCAGCCTGCAATCAAAATTTCATCCTTAAGCTTTTGGCATTTGCAAGATTCCCAAAATTACCTTTGAAGCGCAGAAATCTGCAAAGTGCTCATTTTATATCCTGCAAATATGCATCTTTTTATTGAGATACTGAAGTGTCAGTGGTTGAAGAGGAAAACATGGGTGCCAGGTGGGATTATTTTTTTTTCCTTCTCTGCTGCTTTCTCTGGGACTTTAACTCAGAGACAGATGCTCGAGTGTTTCTCTCAAGCCTGGGAGTTGGTCACCCCTGGACCTCGGAGGGTCTCAGGTTTTATATCTCTCTCTCCCACCTCTAAAACACCTCCCCATCACACCTGGAGCTGTGGGGACAGCCACAATAGATCAGTGTGGTACCACCAGTGCTGGGAGGCACTAAAATATCACCAGCGATTTCTGGGGGATTGCTCAGAGCGGAAAGCATTAAACACACGCAAACCAAATCACTCTCTGCAGGACCAGGACCCAAATGCACTCACTTCAGCCATTCCCACCCAGCAAACAGCCCCAGTTCTCACTGGGGCAGGTCCAGGCACAGCCCAGCCAGGGCTGAGTTTGGCTCAGCACCCACCAGCACCCTCAGATCGATCCGAGCACTGGTGCGCCTGAAATTCCCCGGAGCACTTCACGCCTTTCCACCCACGTGAAATGAGGACATCAGCCTGCATCTTCCTTCTTATTAAAATGTTGCTATTAGTCCACCTTCAGCTATTAGAAGATGATAGACCTGACCCTTTTTGAATGGTGTCATTTCCAGCCGTGAATATCTATATATTCCCCTCTGATTACATCACAAGCACGAGCTCAGAGTCAGCAAATTCACCACCTCTAAACCAGTAGAATAATCACTAACAATTAACAAAATGATATATCCAAGTCACAGTAATCTTTTTAGCCACTTTGAACATATATTTGTTCTTTTGATGTCCTGTGTGAATAGGAGTGCTTTATCTGACTGATGATGGGCTAAACAATGGTTCAGAGTTGTAATATGGAACTCAATTTGCTGGAACTATCATCTGAAAGGCCTGGACAATTTATTGAACACTGCAGATGAAAGAAAGAAGGAAAAAAATTTAAAAACTGACCACTTCTAAAATGAAGAAAATAGAGCAGTAAAGGGTATTGTAATATACTTTAATCTTCCTTAATGTAGAAAAATATGAAATGCCATTAAAGCCTCCTTTGAAATGGATGTGTCCGCATAGCTTGAGCACCAAAATCTAGTTAATGAATCTATTGTTAAAGCAAATAAACAGGAAAGCAGCAGAGAAGGAGTGATCTATGCTTTATACTGACTAATTCAGAAGATGAAAGCAGAGAAAAATTAAACTTAAATTCATATAAATATTACAGCCAAGGAGAACAGTTGCAGGTGTTAAAAAAAAAAAGAGAGAGAGAGAGAGGAAAGGTAGAGCATGAATTTTCATTCATTTTGCAAGTCACAACCAGGAGACACTTTTTCGTACAAGAGCAAAGTCAGGCAAGATGAAAGCTTTTGAAGGGGCACAATAATTAACATTTTAAAAGGTTTTAGCAATAAAATAATGATTCCACAATAACAGCAATTTAATCATTTTATTTGAGAAATTAAATTGATTGCTAGTGTTCATTTGTAAGAAGTGGCATTTACTGCATTTGTAAGAAGTTATCAAATCATGCTTCCATTTTAATAGTTGGGGGGTTTTAATATGTGTTCAACGTGCAGACAGAGAAGCCACCATCGTTTGTCTGCCTAAATGCTCGTGCCTGATGCTGCATTTTTTATGCATGTTTAAAATATGAATAAATTAATAAATATGAATAAATACTGCTAAACGTCAGGCAAGAGCAAGGATGGTGTGAGGAGGAGTTGAGATGCTCTTGGTACCAGTGAGGTTTCCAGCAGAGCAAAGATTCCGTTCAGGATTCAGAGGAACATCTGGAGATCCTCACGTGGGGCTGGCCACACTTTCACCATGACACACCAGTAACTGGCAGGGTGTCACTGATGATGTCTCTTGGAAGGATGGTGGGGAGGGAGAAGATGTTTCCAGAAACTGGGAATGGTCCAGCTGAGCTCAGCACCACTTCAGCCTCCCAAGCTGAGAGAGGGGATGGAGACCCAGCATGTTCTTCTCCTGGCCCAGGATGGGAAGGAAAAGGATGGCTCTGCTCATGCACAGGTAAAAGGCACCTGGGCTTGGCTGGGAGCAGCCTGGGGGGGGACCTGGTCCTGCTTTGGATCCTGAATGGCAAAATATGTGGTTTCCATGAGGAGCATCTTGAGGGCAATGCACAGGGAAGGAGTGAGGCCCAGCCCTGCTGAGGTCAGTGGAAAGATCTGCATCAGTTCCACTGGGTGCAAGCACATACTAATTTCATGGAAAAAAATAAAATAATATATTTTTCACATATATATATATAAACACACAAAAATCTTCCAGGCAGCAAACACCAAGTATGACGGATGGACCAGCCCCACTTCAGCTCAGGGCCATGAGAGAACCACAGGGTCCTAACTCCACACGTCTTTTGCAATAATTAAATCATGGCATAAAGTGAGCAAATCATATATCATCTCAACCAGACCATCCATATAATTGTCAAAATCTAATTTAAATGACAGATCCACTGCAGCATACGTTTTGTGTACGTCTAATGAATTTGTATTTCCAGCCCATATATTTTAACTTTCTGATTGCATTAGTTCTTTGGTTGAGTGTCCACACACCAAATAAACATCTCTGAGATAATGATAATGCACCACTCTGTTTTCTCTATCTGCCCAGACCCGAAAGTAAGGCGAGATGAGGCTCTTGTAGCTGACAGTGGCATGTGCTCTTTTTCTCCCCCAGTCCCCAAAATGTTCATTGCTCAAAATTGGGCTATTTCAATTTTCCTTTTAAAACTATAAGCTTTAACTCTCAGAGGTGGGAGTTGTGTAGGAAGAAGCTGCCAGGTAACAGATGTATCTGTTAAAGTTGCTGCTTGAGTGTGGACAGTAATAGGATTTCCAGAAATGAACTGCTATTTTGTGAGGCACTAACACAGAAATGTACAGTGGGAAATGAGAGCTTGAACTTTGCTTCTCCTGGAGAATTGAACTGTCTGTTTCAAAGAAGGAAGAAAAAAGGAAAGATTTGAAAACAAGCCATTTTCCATTGCTTACCCTTTAATTTATATTTAATAAGAACAATTTTTTGCTTTGTTTTGGCATGTAAAAGGCCAAAATTTTATAGGATGAGTTCGACCTGAATGCATCTCTGTATCTATGTCTCCATCTGCATCCTGTGTCCCTCTTTCTGCCTCTCCTGAGAGCCCAGCATAATGTGGTGATGTTGTATGAACAATATTTCCTTTGATAAGGTTACACCAAGGACACTTTTTGTTCCTGTCTGGTCACTGTGCAATAGCTTTATAGTTTTTAAGATGGCCAAAAAGATTTGTGCCATCTCCCACCTGAAAAAAAAAAAA